>NC_069510.1:26374916-26582416 GCF_027579735.1 Bombina bombina | reverse complement strand
ACATACATATATATGTATATACACATACTAACACATAAATATATATGTATATACACATAATAACACATAAATATATATGTATATACACATAGTAACACATAAATATATATGTATATACACATAGTAACACATAAATATATATGTATATACACATAGTAACACATAAATATATATGTATATACACATAGTAACACATAAATATATATGTATATACACATAGTAACACATAAATATATCTGTATATACACATAATAACACATAAATATATATGTATATACACATACTAACACATAAATATATATGTATATACACATAATAACACATAAATATATATGTATATACACATACTAACACATAAATATATATGTATATAGTCATATTAACACATAAATATATATGTATATACACATACTAACACATAAATATATCTGTATATACACATAATAACACATAAATATATATGTATATACACATACTAACACATAAATATATATGTATATACACATACTAACACATAAATATATATGTATATACACATAGTAACACATAAATATATATATATATGTATATACACATAATAACACATAAATATATATGTATATACACATATTAACACATAAATATATATGTATATACACATAACACATAAATATATATGTATATACACATAGTAACACATAAATATATATGTATATACACATACTAACACATAAATATATATGTATATACACATAATAACACATAAATATATATGTATATACACATACTAACACATAAATATATATGTATATACAGTTACACATACTAACACATAAATATAGATGTATATACACATACTAACACATAAATATATATGAATATACACATACTAACACATAAATATATATGTATATACACATACTAACACATAAATATATATGTATATACACATAGTAACACATAAATATATATGAATATACACATACTAACACATAAATATATATGTATATACACATACTAACACATAAATATATATGTATATACACACAGTAACACATAAATATATATGTATATACCCATAGTAACACATAAATATATATGTATATACCCATAGTAACACATAAATATATATGTATATACACACAGTAACACATAAATATATATGTATATACACATAGTAACACATAAATATATATGTATATACACATAGTAACACATAAATATATATGTATATACACATACTAACACATAAATATATATGTATATACCCATAGTAACACATAAATATATATGTATATACCCATAGTAACACATAAATATATATGTATATACACACAGTAACACATAAATATATATGTATATACACATAGTAACACACAAATATAGATGTATATACACATAGTAACACATAAATATATATGTATATACACATAGTAACACATAAATATATATGTATATACACATATTAACACATAAATATATCTGTATATACACATACTAACACATAAATATATATGTATATACACATAGTAACACATAAATATATATGTATATACACATAGTAACACATAAATATATATGTATATACACATAATAACACATAAATATATATGTATATACACATAGTAACACATAAATATATATGTATATACACATAATAACACATAAATATATATGTATATACACATAGTAACACATAAATATATATGTATATACACATAATAACACATAAATATATATGTATATACACATAATAACACATAAATATATATGTATATACACATAGTAACACATAAATATATATGTATATATACATAGTAACACATAAATATATATGTATATACACACAGTAACACATAAATATATATGTATATACACATAATAACACATAAATATATATGTATATACACATAGTAACACATAAATATATATGTATATACACATAACACATAAATATATATGTATATACACATAGTAACACACAAATATAGATGTATATACACATAGTAACACATAAATATATATGTATATACACATAGTAACACATAAATATATATGTATATACACATAGTAACACACAAATATATATGTATATACACATAATAACACATAAATATATATGTATATACACATAGTAACACATAAATATATATGTATATACACATAGTAACACATAAATATATATGTATATACACATAGTAACACATAAATATATATGTATATACACATAGTAACACATAAATATATATGTATATACACATACTAACACATAAATATATCTGTATATACACATACTAACACATAAATATATATGTATATACACATAGTAACACATAAATATATATGTATATACACATAGTAACACATAAATATATATGTATATACACATAATAACACATAAATATATATGTATATACACATAATAACACATAAATATATATGTATATACACATAGTAACACATAAATATATATGTATATATACATAGTAACACATAAATATATATGTATATACACACAGTAACACATAAATATATATGTATATACACATAATAACACATAAATATATATGTATATACACATAGTAACACATAAATATATATGTATATACACATAACACATAAATATATATGTATATACACATAGTAACACACAAATATAGATGTATATACACATAGTAACACATAAATATATATGTATATACACATAGTAACACATAAATATATATGTATATACACATAGTAACACACAAATATATATGTATATACACATAATAACACATAAATATATATGTATATACACATAGTAACACATAAATATATATGTATATACACATAGTAACACATAAATATATATGTATATACACATAGTAACACATAAATATATATGTATATACACATAGTAACACATAAATATATATGTATATACACATACTAACACATAAATATATCTGTATATACACATACTAACACATAAATATATATGTATATACACATAGTAACACATAAATATATATGTATATACACATAGTAACACATAAATATATATGTATATACACATAATAACACATAAATATATATGTATATACACATACTAACACATAAATATATATGTATATACACATAGTAACACATAAATATATATCTATATACACATAGTAACACATAAATATATATGTATATACACATAGTAACACATAAATATATATGTATATACACATAGTAACACATAAATATATATGTATATACACATAATAACACATAAATATATATGTATATACACATACTAACACATAAATATATATGTATATACACATAATAACACAAATATATATATTCATATACACATAATAACACATAAATATATATGTATATATACATAATAACACATAAATATATATGTATATACACATAATAACACATAAATATATATGTATATACACATACTAACACATAAATATATATGTATATACACATAGTAACACATAAATATATATGTATATACACATACTAACACATAAATATATATGTATATACACATAATAACACATAAATATATATGTATATACACATACTAACACATAAATATATATGTATATACACATACTAACACATAAATATATATGTATATACACATACTAACACATAAATATATATGTATATACACATACTAACACATAAATATATATGTATATACACATACTAACACATAAATATATATGTATATACACATAGTAACACATAAATATATATGTATATACACATAATAACACATAAATATATATGTATATACACATACTAACACATAAATATATATATTCATATACACATACTAACACATAAATATATATGTATATACACATAGTAACACATAAATATATATGTATATACACATACTAACACATAAATATATATGTATATACACATAGTAACACATAAATATATATGTATATACACATAATAACACATAAATATATATGTATATACACATACTAACACATAAATATATATGTATATACACATACTAACACATAAATATATATGTATATACACATACTAACACATAAATATATATGTATATACACATAGTAACACATAAATATATATATTCATATACATATATATTTACAGGGATAACACAGTCTACATAGACCGCAATGTAAAGGCACTTTTCAGTGCCCTTTTTTTCTAACACCCCACACCTGCCAAACTAAGCCCCTTATAACTGCTTTGTGCAGTTATAATGTAAAAAAATAAAAATGCTACATTTTTTATTTAAAAAAAAACCAAAACAACACTACATTTTATTTTGGGGGGAATTGTGGTATATTTTTAAAATTAAACATAGATCTGATCCCTGGTTAAGTTTTCGGAGCGCTAATTGCTACCGCGATCTTCTGCTAGAATTAACTAGCCACTTGTAATGACTGTTTTTTTTATCGTGCACCTGTAAACGAGCGAATTTAACGTTTACAGGCGCATGATAAATTAGCACTTCACTTATTATCTAGCTCCTTAGTGTATTGGCCTAATGAAAGTTGTGTTATACATTACTACACAGTGATTTAAGATGGTGGCTTCTACTAATATAAATGTTTTGGTCTGACTCAGGTGTACAAAGTGCAGCATAAAGGGGCACTCTACTGTTCAATTGTCTTCCCTTTATTGTGTTCCCAAGATCTATTTTACCTGGTAGACTATATTTAATTGTTTATCTATAGACCCTTTGGCTTTATTGTGGCATTTGAAATAGCTGATTTTGTCTGTTGAAACCACCACCTATACTGAAAATGTCAATACAGTACAGCAATGGCTACAGAAAAGATATGTTTACAAAAGGCAGCAGAAGAAATCACACACCCAGTTGGGTTTGGAGAAATATTTTAATTTTCAATGGCATTCTCTAAGTATTGGCCTTTTTGTATACAAAAAACAATACAATAGTGTTATATTCCTGTATATGGGAAGTAATAAGATAAGGAGTCTTGATCTCCCAGCAAGCTCAGCCTGTTTGAAAGGGTTGTGGTTTCAATAAACACATTTGATTTAAAATAAATAAAGCCAAAGAAGTAATTTCCCAGGCATTTAATACTCTGCAGCTGATATGGCAAGTCATTGTAAACACATTAAAGGAGAAACTATTTTACAGTAAACTGTTCCTTTAACTACTTGTTTAATCTATTTGCAAAATAGTAATTATTACTTAAAGTGAATGTAAATTTTTATGAATGAGTGCCCGGTTTTTAAAAATACTATTATAAACAGGGGCACTTTCATTCATGAAAGTTTACATTGCAACAGTTTTGTTAAAATACTTCTTCCAAGTTGCACCAGCGATCCCCCTGCTTGCAGCTCCCCTGTACTTACGTCAGAAATGATGAATCCGGCTTCCATCAATCATGGCTTCCCCCCCAGAGCAAACATTTCCTGAGGCCACGCTGTGATTGGAGGAAGCCGGTTTTGTCATTGCTGTGCTAAGTACAGCATAAGAAGTGGGTGGGGTCATCACTGGTCCGGATTGGAAGAAGAAAAGGTAAGTATTTAAAAAAAACGCTGCAATGTAATGAAAGTACCCCTGTTTTTAATAGTATTTTTAAAAATCAGGCACTAATTCATAAAAATTTACATTCACTTTAAACAAAAGAAGGTTTAGTTGAATTTTTTTTACCCATCTCAACACCTTCTGCTATGAAAATGATTTGATAAATCAGTGAGATCTCTCCACGTGCTCCAAATGATTACTAACTCTAATCTCTAAAATCTTACTATACGCTTCATTTTTTATTATTATGTTTCTTTGTTTCTGCCTGTGATAAAAATGAAAACCGTATATCCCTAACAACTATAGGCTGTGCATGATGAATAGTACCAAGTGCAATGACTTTGTTTTCTTGCAGTGTCCTTAAACACTCAGTAGATGCCACGTATGAAGATCAGGGACCCACGCCGGGCTTTAGAATGGAAATGTCTATTTTCTACGTGGTATACTTTGTCGTCTTCCCTTTTTTCTTTGTCAATATCTTTGTGGCTTTGATTATCATCACGTTTCAGGAGCAGGGAGACAAGGTCATGTCAGAGTGCAGTCTGGAAAAGAATGAGGTGAGGCATATTTTATTAATATTCAAAAAGAGAGCATACTTAAATAGGCACAGGAGCATGCACGTGTATTACTGTTGGAAACACTTTATAAGCCACGTGTACGCTCTCTGTATGCTCCCTTAGAAAAGAGCTATGTTGTAACAAAAGATACCATGATAAAGAGTTCAGTTTATTAATATAGGTAAATTGGAATTAGATTTTTTAATTCTACGCTTGGAGGCCCATTTATCAAGCTCCGTATGGAACTTGTGGGCCCGTGTTTCTGGCGAGTCTTCAGACTCGCCAGAAACAGCAGTTATGAAGCAGCGGTCTAAAGACCGCTGCTCCATAACCCTGTCCGCCTGACATTGCAACAAATCGAGCCGATCGAGTACGATCGGGTTGATTGACACCCCCCTGTTGGAGGCCGATTGGCCGCGAGTCTGCAGGGGGCGGCGTTGCACCAGCAGTTCTTGTGAGCTGCTGGTATAATGCTGAATATGCGAGCATATTGCTTTCTGCATTCAGCGATGTCTGTCGGACCTGATCCACACTGTCGGATCAGGTCCGACAGACATTTGATAAATAGGCCTCTATATCTGAATCATGAAAGTTTAATATTAAATTCTGTATCCCTTTAATATGACAAAACAAGAGGACATTCAATTAATAAAAGCATAGTTTTTTTTCCAGAAGAATATACAAATAGTTCTACCCCTGGGTGCTGCGTCTAACGCCTTTTGCACATTTAAACTACAGAAGTGCATTCGGGCTGTGGACGAATGCAAATTCATCCGCATTTTGCTGATCCGTTGAGTCATTTGATATTTTAATAGCCAAGTATATTATTGGATGAAAAACTAAAGATTGCTTGACGTGATTTATTCATTCATGCCAATTGGTGCAAAAAAAATGTGCAGTAAAAGGGGAAAGGAGTTATATTGTTTGATTAATAAGCCCCTTTGTCTGTAATGATGTACAGGGGGTCTCACCATTCATTTGTCCATCGTCCCCTGTATAATCCTGCTATAGTATTACTAATGACTGATGTTAGTGACATCCGGTCAGGCACTAAATGCTGGATTTTAGTCATACAGGAGTTGTAAGTTCTTTTAACATTGAAAAATAGGTTATTTTAATTGTTCAAATCTTATAATGTAAGATTTGTGCTAATATTAATTGTGTATATCAGCTGTTCCATTGTGGGGAAAACAGTTACTAATCCGAATCCAATATTCGTCTGAACAAAATGTCTACATGGATGAAATTCGGACGAACCATTTCTAATTTAAACTGTAGTAAAAGAACACCACAGTTATGAGCGCCTCTTTTTCTAACCAAATCCTTTCATTTTTGATCTGAATATCAGCTTCGGCACTAGACTAATATGCCAGTGAAAAAAAGAGTTTATATGAAAATGCAGGGAAGATATCATTACGTGCTACATAGTCCGTGAAGTTATATCAATTAGTTTATTTTGGTATCTTGAGAGAATGCAGTTGAACTGTCTGTAAACATGAGGTCTGCCAATTGAAATGTAAGTATTAAATAGAACAAAGTACTTTCTTAAAGCGTCTGCAAAGTAGCAGTTTTGAATTATTCATAACAAATAAAGCTGCAATTTGCCCTATTAAAAAATAGTTACCTAATAAGGAGATATTTGTTTGAAATTTAACTCGTTTTTTTGGTTTAGGAGCCCAAGAATACCCATGATGCAGCGTTTCTGTGGTCATGCGTAGTATATAGTAATCAGAGATGGGTGAGGGTCATACATTGGCTCCTCTAGGTGTGTGAATAGGGGGCCAAACTTAAGAGCAAATATTATGAAGAGACATAAAGCAGCTATAAGAAATTGCCCTAATGCTTTAGCACATTCTCTTATTGAATTATCTTTGTCTTTGCCTATGTGTTTACGCCCACAAAGGGATTATACACATATCTAAAGTAATGCACTACTGGTCTGGAAATAAACACAGTTGCTGAGGCAATCAGGGGTGGCATTAATGCATATCCGCCAGTCTCAGGATCGATTTGTGGGGATTAAACACATAGGAAAAGCCAGGCAATTGTGCAACAAATAATGGCTCTTAAAGGGACCGTCTATTTAAAATGAAACTTTCATGATTCAGATAGGGCATGCAGAGGGGGAGTGTCTGTTATTTCCCACTTGCAGTGGGTGTTCCAGTAAACTGGAAGCTTCTAAGTAAGTTTCTAAACTGTTTTATACTGGATTTGTATATCAGTATCTGTGCATATTCTTCTTTATAGTACTGTTTATTACATGCAGTTATATGAAAATTGATGTATACTGTCCCTTTAAAGTTAGTATGAGAGGCTAGAATATTTTGTACATGATGTTATTTTACACTACAGTTATTAATGAATGCAGATATAGAGCTGTTACTGGAGCTTGGCATAATAAATCTGCTAAAATCCAAATCTCCTTTTTTTCAGAGAGCCTGCATAGACTTTGTCATCAGCGCCAAGCCCCTAACTCGTTATATGCCACAGAATCGTCAGTCTTTTCAGTATAAGATGTGGCGGTTTGTCGTCTCACCGCCCTTTGAGTATTTTATCATGGTGATGATTGCGCTAAACACCATTGTTCTGATGATGAAGGTAAGGATTGCCTGCCCGTGGCTACGCATCACTGCATGGTTTCTGTGTAAATTGTTGACTTGCTGTGTTGTAAATCAGAGTAATGGTGGTGTGTTTTTCCTAACCTATACTTTCTTGCTTTCCCTGGAGAGTCTAGGCCTAAGCAAAACAAGATAGGAGAATAGAGAGAGGTGAAATGGGGACTAATGAGAGGGGTGAGAGATGTGGAAAAAATAGGGGTGTGAAAAACGGAATAGGGAGAAGTGAGAGGGGAGAGATAAGGAGGGGGAAAGTGGTGTGAGATAGGGAAGTGAGAGGGGAGAGATAAGGAGGGGGAAAGGGGTGTGAGATAGGGAAGTGAGAGGGGAGAGATAAGGAGGGGGAAAGGGGTGTGAGATAGGGAAGTGAGAGGGGAGAGACAAGGAGGGGGAAAGGGGTTTGATATAGGGAGGGGAGAGGGGAGAGACAAGGAGGGGAAAGGGGTGTGAGATTGGGAGGGGAGATATAAGGAGGGGGAAAGTGGTGTGAGATAGGGAGGAGAGAGGGGAAAGATAAGCAGGGGGAAAGTGGTGTGAGATAGGGAGGAGAGAGGAAAGAGATGGAAAGGGGAGAGGAGAGAGTGATTGGGAAAAGGAAGAGGAAAGTAAAAAAATATAGGAAGGGGGAGAGAAGAGGGAGATGCAAAGGGGAGAGGAGAGAGTTATAGAAAGGAGATAGACAGAGAGGAAAGAGGTGGGGAGAAAATAGAGATTTAAATTGTGATTTGAGGGGGGGAGAGAGATAGGGAGGGGAAGAGGAGCGAGGGTGATAGAGAGGGGAAGAGGCGAGAGGGAGACAGGGAGGGGAAGAAGAGAGAGATAGGGCAGAGGAGAGATAGAGAGGAGAGAGGTGGGGAGAAAATAGAGATTTACATTGTGATTTGAGGGGGGGAGAGAGATAGGGAGGGGAAGAGGAGCGAGGGTGATAGAGAGGGGAAGAGGCGAGAGGGAGACAGGGAAGGGAAGAAGAGAGAGAAAGGGCAGAGGAGAGAGAGATAAGGAGGGGAAGAGGAGAGAGATTATATACCAACAAGAGAGAGATAGGGAGGGAAAGATTAGAAAGTGAGATAGAAAGGGGAAGAAGAGATAGATAGGGAGGGGAAGAAGAGAAAGGGAGATAGAGAGGGGATGAGGAGAGATATAGAAAGGGGAAGAGGAGAGAGATAGGGAGGGGAAGAGGAGAGAGATAGGGAGGGGAAGAGGCTAGAGGGAGATAGAAAGGGTAAGAAGAGAGAGAGAAAGATAAGGAGGGTAAGAGGCTAGATGGAGATAGAAAGGGGAAGAAAAGAGAGAGAAAGATAAGGAGGGGAAGAGGAGAGAGAGAGATTGGGAGGGGAAGAGGCTAGAGGGAGATAGAAAGGGGAAGAAGAGAGATAGAGATAGGGAGGGGAAGAAGAGAGAGAGAGAGAGAGAGAGAGAGATAGGGAGGGGAAGAGGAGAGAGATAGGGAGGGGAAGAGGAGAGAGATTGGGAGGGGAAGAAGAGAGAGCGAGATAGGGAGGGGAAGAAGAGAGAGATAGGGAGGGGAAGAGGAGAGAGATAGGGAGGGGAAGAGGAGAGAGATAGGGAGGGGAAGAGGAGAGAGAGATAGGGAGGGGAAGAGGAGAGAGAAATAGGGAGGGGAAGAGGAGAGAGAGATAGGGAGGGGAAGAGGAGAGAGAGAGAGATAGGGAGGGGAAGAGGAGAGAGAGAGAGAGATAGGGAGGGGAAGAGGAGAGAGAGATAGGGAGGGGAAGAGGAGAGAGAGATAGGGAGGGGAAGAGGAGAGAGAGAGACGGAGGGGAAGAGTAGAGAGATAGGGAGGGGAAGAGGGGAGAGGAAGATAGAAAGGGGAAGAAGAGAGAGAGATATGGGGAGGGAGGGGAAGAGGAGAGAGATAGGGAGGGGAAGAGGAGAAAGATAGGGAGGGGAAGAGGAGAGAGATAGGGAGGGGAAGAGTAGAGGGAGATAGTGAGGGGAAGAGGACAGAGATAGGGAGAGGAAGAGGAGAGAGAGAGAAAGGGAGGGGAAGAGGAGAGAGATAGGGAGGGGAAGAGGAGAGCGATAGGGAGGGGAAGAGGAGAGGGAGATAGGGAGAGCAGAGAGATAGGGAGGGGGAGAGGAGAGAGATAGGGAGGGGAAGAGGAGAGAGATAGGGAGGGGAAGAGGAGAGAGATAGGGAGGGGAAGAGGAGAGAGCTAGGGAGGGGGAGAGGAGAGAGATAGGGAGGGGAAGAGGAGAGCAATAGGGAGGGGAAGAGGAGAGAGATTGGGAGGGGAAGAAGAGAGAGCGAGATAGGGAGGGGAAGAAGAGAGAGATAGGGAGGGGAAGAGGAGAGAGATAGGGAGGGGAAGAGGAGAGAGATAGGGAGGGGAAGAGGAGAGAGAGATAGGGAGGGGAAGAGGAGAGAGAAATAGGGAGGGGAAGAGGAGAGAGAGATAGGGAGGGGAAGAGGAGAGAGAGATAGGGAGGGGAAGAGGAGAGAGAGATAGGGAGGGGAAGAGGAGAGAGAGATAGGGAGGGGAAGAGGAGAGAGAGAGACGGAGGGGAAGAGTAGAGAGATAGGGAGGGGAAGAGGGGAGAGGAAGATAGAAAGGGGAAGAAGAGAGAGAGATATGGGGAGGGAGGGGAAGAGGAGAGAGATAGGGAGGGGAAGAGGAGAAAGATAGGGAGGGGAAGAGGAGAGAGATAGGGAGGGGAAGAGTAGAGGGAGATAGTGAGGGGAAGAGGACAGAGATAGGGAGAGGAAGAGGAGAGAGAGAGAAAGGGAGGGGAAGAGGAGAGAGATAGGGAGGGGAAGAGGAGAGCGATAGGGAGGGGAAGAGGAGAGGGAGATAGGGAGAGCAGAGAGATAGGGAGGGGGAGAGGAGAGAGATAGGGAGGGGAAGAGGAGAGAGATAGGGAGGGGAAGAAGAGAGAGAGAGAGAGAGATAGGGAGGGGAAGAGGAGAGAGATAGGGAGGGGAAGAGGAGAGAGATTGGGAGGGGAAGAAGAGAGAGCGAGATAGGGAGGGGAAGAAGAGAGAGATAGGGAGGGGAAGAGGAGAGAGATAGGGAGGGGAAGAGGAGAGAGATAGGGAGGGGAAGAGGAGAGAGAGATAGGGAGGGGAAGAGGAGAGAGAAATAGGGAGGGGAAGAGGAGAGAGAGATAGGGAGGGGAAGAGGAGAGAGAGAGAGATAGGGAGGGGAAGAGGAGAGAGAGAGATAGGGAGGGGAAGAGGAGAGAGAGATAGGGAGGGGAAGAGGAGAGAGAGATAGGGAGGGGAAGAGGAGAGAGAGAGACGGAGGGGAAGAGTAGAGAGATAGGGAGGGGAAGAGGGGAGAGGAAGATAGAAAGGGGAAGAAGAGAGAGAGATATGGGGAGGGAGGGGAAGAGGAGAGAGATAGGGAGGGGAAGAGGAGAAAGATAGGGAGGGGAAGAGGAGAGAGATAGGGAGGGGAAGAGTAGAGGGAGATAGTGAGGGGAAGAGGACAGAGATAGGGAGAGGAAGAGAAGAGAGAGAGAAAGGGAGGGGAAGAGGAGAGAGATAGGGAGGGGAAGAGGAGAGCGATAGGGAGGGGAAGAGGAGAGGGAGATAGGGAGAGCAGAGAGATAGGGAGGGGGAGAGGAGAGAGATAGGGAGGGGAAGAGGAGAGAGATAGGGAGGGGAAGAGGAGAGAGATAGGGAGGGGAAGAGGAGAGAGCTAGGGAGGGGGAGAGGAGAGAGATAGGGAGGGGAAGAGGAGAGCAATAGGGAGGGGAAGAGGAGAGAGCGATAGGGAGGGGAAGAGGAGAGCGATAGGGAGGGGAAGAGGAGAGCGATAGGGAGGGGAAGAGGAGAGGGATAGGGAGGGGAAGAAGAGAGGGAGATAGGGAAGGGAAGAAAAGAGAGATAGTGAGGGGAAGAGGAGAGAGATAGGGAGGGGAAGAGGTGAGAGGGAGATAAAAAGGGAAAGAAGAGAGAGAGATAGGGAGGGGAAGAAGAGAGAGAGAGATAGGGAGGTGAAGAGGAGAGAGATAGGGAGTGAAAGAAAGAGGAGAGAGATAGGGAGGGGAAGAGGAGAGAGAAATAGGGAGGGTTAGAGAAGAAAGGGAGTAAATGAGTATTTCTTAGTCTTTGTGATCCTGGGTATGAAAACGCGTTTTGCATCTGTCTATAACTAATTTTTATACATATTCTGGCCTCTAGTTATCAAGCCGTCAACCGCAAATACGCTGGAATTCTGCAGCGTATTTGTGACGAGGCTGATTCGTCTTAGTTATCAAAGGCTAGAGACCGGCAAAAGTAGAATATAGTGACGTAAGCTACGATCCGCCGGTCTCAGTCCAACACAGATCAATTCTTATGTCACTACAGATGTTCCGAACGCAAGTTCGGCACAATCTGACTACTTTTGGTAGTTATCAAATAACTAGCAGGTACGCTCGGCACTATTCCGGCCCAGCGTACCTGGTTTTCAATGGCGGCGGATCCCATAGGAATCAATGGGAGTCTGACAGCAGCGAGAGCTCATGTTCGCTGCTGCCCGATATCCCATTGATTTCTATGGGAGATGTCTGCACCTAACACCCTAACATGTACCCCGAGTCTAAACACCCCTAATCTGCCCCCCTTACACCGCCGCCACCTAAATAAAGTTATTACCCCCTAAACCGCCGCTCCTGGACCCCGCCGCCACCTACATTATATGTATTACCCCCTAAACCGCCGCTCCCGGAGCCCCCCGCACCTAAATAAAGTTATTACCCCCTAAACCGCCGCTCCTGGACCCCGCCACAACTATAATAAATATATTAACCCCTAATCTGCCGCCCCCTATACCGCCGCCACCTATATTAAAGTTATTAACCCCTATCCTGTGGATCCCGGACCCCGCCGCAACTAAATTAAATGTTTAACCCCTAAACCGCCGCTCCCGGACCCCGCCGCCACCTATATTAAACTTATTAACCCCTAAACCTAAGTCTAACACTAACACCCTCTAACTTAATTTTTTTTTAAAATAAATCTAAATACATATTACAATTATTAACTAAATTATTCCTATTTAAAACTAAATACTTACCTGTAAAATAAACCCTAAAATAGCTACAATATAACTAATAATTATATTGTAGCTATTTTAGGATTTATTTTTATTTTATAGGCAACTTTGTATTTATTTTAACTAGGTACAATAGCTATTACATAGTTATTAACTATTTAATAGCTACCTAGTTAAAATAACTACAAAATTCCTTTAAAATAAATCCTAACCTAAGTTACAAATACACCTAACACTACACTATCATTAAATTAATTAAATAAATTAACTACAATGATATAAAATACAATTAAATAAACTAAACTATAGTCCAAAACCCCCCCACTAAATTACAAAAAAAAAAAAATTACAAGAAGTTTAATCTAATTACACCTAATCTAAGCCCCCTAATAAAATAAAAAGCCCCCCAAAATAATAAAATTCCCTACCCTAAACTAAATTACAAAAGTAACCAGCTCTTTTACCAGCCCTTTAAAGGGCTTTTTGCGGGGCATTGCCCCAAAATAATCAGCTCTTTTACCTGTAAAAAAAATACAAGACCCCCCCCCAACATTACAACCCACCACCCACACACCTCTACTCTAAAACCCACCCGATCCCCCCTTAAATAAACCTAACACTACCCCATTGAAGATCACCCTACCTTGAGCCGTCTTCACCCAATCGGGCCGAACTCTTCATCCGATGCGGGCACAAGTGGTCCTCCAGCCGGGCAGAAGTCTTCATCCGATCGTGGCAGAAGAGGTCCTCCATCCGGCAGAAATCTTCATCCAAGCGGCATCTTCTGTCTTCATCCTTCCGGCGATGAGCGGCTCCATCTTGAAGACCTCCGGCGCGGAACATCCAGCTCTACCAACGACTAACCGACGAATGACTGGTCCTTTAAATGACGTCATCCAAGATGGCGTCCCTCGAATTCCGATTGGCTGATCCAATCAGCCAATCGGATTGAACTTCAATCCGATTGGCTGATTACATCAGCCTATCGGATTTTTCCTACCTTAATTCCGATTGGCTGATAGAATCCTATCAGCCAATCTGAATTCGAGGGACGCCATCTTGGATGACGTCATTTAAAGGACCAGTCATTCATCGGGTAGTCGTCGGTAGATCTGGATGTTTCGCGCCGGAGGTCTTCAAGATGGAGCCGCTCATCGCCGGAAGGATGAAGATAGAAGATGCCGCTTGGATGAAGATTTCTGCCGGATGGAGGACCTCTTCTGCCCCGATCGGATGAAGACTTCTGCCCGGCTGGAGGACCACTTGAGCCCGCATCGGATGAAGAGTTCGGCCCGGTTGGGTGAAGACGGCTCAAGGTAGGGTGATCTTCAATGGGGTAGTGTTAGGTTTATTTAAGGGGGGATCGGGTGGGTTTTAGAGTAGTGGTATGTGGGTGGTGGGTTGTAATGTTGGGGGGGTATTGTATTCCTTTTTTTTACAGGTAAAAGAGCTGATTACTTTTTGCAATGCCCCGCAAAAAGCCCTTTTAAGGGCTGGTAAAAGAGCTGGTTACTTTTGTAATTTAGTTTAGGGTAGGGAATTTTATTATTTTGGGGGGATTTTTTATTTTATTAGGGGGCTTAGATTAGGTGTAATTAGATTAAACTTCTTGTAATATTTTTTTTATTTTTTGTAATTTAGTGTTTTGTTTTTTTGTACTATAGTTTAGTTTATTTAATTGTATTTTATTTTAGATCATTGTAGTTAATTTATTTAATTAATTTATTGCTAGTGTAGTGTTAGGTGTATTTGTAACTTAGGTTAGGTTTTATTTTACAGGTAATTTTGTAATTATTTTATCTAGGTAGCTATTAAATAGTTAATAACTATTTAATATTTAATTGTAACTAGTTAAAATAAATACAAAGTTGCCTGTAAAATAAAAATAAAACCTAAAATAGCTATAATGTAATTATTAATTATATTGTAGCTATCTTAGGGTTTATTTTATAGGTAAGTATTTAGTTTTAAATAGGATTAATTTATTTAATGATAGGAATATTTATTTAGATTAATTGAAATAATATTTAAGTTAAGGGGGTGTTAGGGTTAGACTTAGGTTTAGGGGTTAATTCATTTAATATAGTGGCGTAGGGGGGTAGATTAGGGGTTAATCAATGTAATGTAGGTGACGGTGATGTAGGGGGGGCAGGATAGGGGTTAAGAAATGTAATGTAGGTGGCAGCGGGCTCCGGGTGCGGCGGTTTAGGGGTTAAACAATTAATTTATTAGCGGCGGGGTCCGGGATCGGCAGGATATGGGTTAATAACTTTATGTAGGTGGCGGCGGTATAGGGGGCGGCAGATTAGATATATTGTAGCTATCTTAGGGTTTATTTTATAGGTAAGTATTTAGTTTTAAATAGGATTAATTTATTTAATGATAGGAATATTTATTTAGATTAATTGAAATAATATTTAAGTTAAGGGGGTGTTAGGGTTAGACTTAGGTTTAGGGGTTAATTCATTTAATATAGTGGCGTAGGGGGGTAGATTAGGGGTTAATGTAATGTAGGTGGCGGTGATGTAGGGGGGGCAGGATAGGGGTTAAGAAATGTAATGTAGGTGGCAGCGGGCTCCGGGTGCGGCGGTTTAGGGGTTAAACAATTAATTTATTAGCGGCGGGGTCCGGGATCGGCAGGATAGGGGTTAATAACTTTATGTAGGTGGCGGCGGTATAGGGGGCGGCAGATTAGGGGTTAATAAGTATAATGTAGGTGGCGGGGGGGGGTCGGGAGCGGTGGTTTAGGGGTTCATATATTTATTATAGTTGCGGTGGGGTCCGGGGGCGGCGGTTTAGGGGGTAATAATTTTTTTAGAGTTGCGGCGGGGTCCGGTAGCGGCGGTTTAGGGGTAAAACAGTATAGTATAGTGTGGGTGCTTAGTGACAGGCTAGCAAGAAAGCTGCGAAGAAGCCGATGAGCAGTTAGATTGATGACTGTCAGTTAACAACAGTCCGCTGCTCATCGCACCATACTTGATGCGCGGCTTCTTGACAGCTTTCTTGATAACTTTGGCGAACATATTCAGGTCCGCGGCGGCGATGTAAGGCAAGCTTAGGCGAGCGTATTGGGCCGGCGAAAGCAGCAAAATACAGAGCTTCATAACTAGAGGCCTATGTGTTTCTGTGCGTATAAATGTATGACACTGTCTGCTTAACTGTCTTAAGATCTTGAACACTCTTTTATCTCACTTGTTACTTCCTAGTTTTACGGCTCATCTCAGACATATGATGACATGCTGAAATGCCTGAACATTATTTTCACCTCCATGTTCTCTCTGGAATGCATCCTGAAAATCATTGCGTTTGGTGTGCTGGTAAGGAAGGTTCTGCGGCTCTACAGTAGGCAATTTCCACATCCTGTTAATTTGATTTTTGAAACAATGTATATTGTATATAATGATGGCTCCTCCTGATTGTATATCTTCTTGCATTATTTCTGCAGAACTATTTTCGAGATGCCTGGAATGTCTTTGACTTTGTCACAGTGTTGGGAAGTATTACTGATATTTTAGTAACAGAGATAGCGGTAAGCAAAACAAAAAAACAAATATAAGAATTTGTACACACCTTTTCGTAGCCAGTAGATTTAAAGCCATTAGCTGCTCAGTATAAAAAATATATATAATAGATAAGTTGTCAAAAAGGTTTTATTATTAACATTAGTTTTTGTTAGTATGTTGTCAAGTAATGTAAGTATGCTCTCCTGTGGTTTTATCCTCTATGTTAGTAACTTTAACCCCTGACTAGTAAATATTTTCTACCCCTGTATGTATGATGTATGTGTGTCTGTGTTTATATGTATGTGTGTGTGTATATGTATATATATATATATATATATATATATATCTATATATATTGTGTGTGTGTATGTATGTATGTGTTTATATATACAGTATATATATATATATATATATATATATATATATTAATATATAGTGTGAGTATGTATGTATGTGTTTATATATATATATATATAGTGTGTGTGTGTGTAAAATTGAATTGCATATGTGAAGACTATACAAGAACCTATTTAAAATTAGTCTTTGTCTAGAACTCCTTCAAAATAAAATTGTTTAGGCAATATTAATTATTTTTTATATGATTGTGATAATTTTCTTATAAACTGAGCAAAAACATTTTCAACAAATCCCATGATTTTAATGCTGCCGTGGAGGAAAGGGAAGGAAACGAAAAACAAATCAAATTTTTTGTTTGTTTGTTTAACTGTCGCTTATTTTTTATGGCAAATAAAATGGTAGTGTGTGTATATATATATATATATATATATATATATATATATATATATATGTTTGTCATTGTTGGTATCGGTGGCACATATATAAGTTTGGCATTATTGGTATTGGTGGCACATAAATACATTTTGACATTGTTGGTTTGGTGGCACGTATGTTGATTTGGTGGTACATATATAAGTTTGTCATAGTTGGTTTAGTGGCACATATATACGTTTGTCATGGTTGGTTTGGTGGCACATATATAAATTTGGCACTGTTGGTTTGGTGGAACATATATAAATTTGGCATTGTTGGAACATATATAAGTTTGGCATTGTTAGTTTGGTGGAACATATATAAATTCTGCAATGTTGGTATAGTTGGCAAATATATAAATGTGGCCTTGTTGGTACTGGGGAAACATAAATAAATTTGGCATTGTTGGTTTTGGTGGAAAATATATAAATTTGGCCTTGTTGGTACTGGGGAAACATATATCAATTTGGCATTGTTGGTACTGGGGAAACATATCTTAATTTGGCATTGTTGGTACTGGTGGAACATATATAAATTTGGCATTGTTGGTATTGGTGGAACATATATATATTTTGCATTCTTGGTATTGGTGGAACATATACAAATTTGGCATTGTTGGTTTGGTGGAACATATATAAATTCTGCATTGTTGGTATTGGTGTAACATATCTTAATTTGGCATTGTGGTATTTGTGGAACATATATATGTTTGGGATTGTTGGCATTGGTGGAACATATATAAATGTGGCATTGTTGGTTTGGTGGAACATCTATAAATTTGGCATTGTTGGTTTGGTGGAACATATATAAATTTAGCATTGTTGGTATTGGTGGAAGATATATAAGTTTGGCATTGTTGGTATTGGTGTAACATATCTTAATTTGGCATTGTGGTATTTGTGGAACATATATATGTTTGGGATTGTTGGTATTGGTGGAACATATAAATGTGGCATTGTTGGTTTGGCGGAACATCTATAAATTTGGCATTGTTGGTATTTGTGGCACATATATAAATTTGGCATTGTTGGTATTGGTGGAACATATATATATTTGACATTGTTGGTATTGGTGGAACATATATAAATTTGGCATTGTTGGTATTGGTGGAATATATATAAATTTGGCATTGTTGGTATTGGTGTAATATATCTTAATTTGGCATTGTTGGTATTGGTGAAACATATATAAATTTGGCATTATTAGTATTGGGGACACACATGATATGGAGGCAGTGGTTTCTGATTTGTTTATCACTATAACAAATCGTTGGAACATTCCTTGTAGAGGTTTTTAAAGAAGGAATCGAGACATATAACAAGAATGCCATTTTTTCTCATGATTCAGTTGAAACATGCAATTTTAAACAATGTTTCTAATTTAATATAAAATTTACCTATTTCTCTATGCCCCTGCTTTAGGACAGGACATAATCAGACAGACACATATATATATATATATATATAGATAGATAGATAGATAGATAGATAGATAGATAGATAGATCAGACAGACAGACAGACTGACAGTCAACAGATGGATAGATAGATAGATAGATAGATAGATAGATAGATCAGACAGATAGATAGATATATATAGATAGATAGATAGATAGATAGATAGATAGATATGAAAAATATACTGGTGACATTTGGAGCTGTGAGTACCATGTGTTGAGTACCAAAGATCAAAATTAGATACTGAGTATTTGGAAATCATGGTATGAAATGACCAGTAATACACATACATTTATACTAACCATTTTCCCACAGGTTGGGGAGTATTTCATGATAAAATATACTTGGTTATGATCTTTCCTCAAGAAAAATAAATCTATGAAATATATGTTGTGTTTTTTCTCTTCTTGTGCCTTGTGATCTGCAGGGTCTATAACCAGGCAAATAACAAGGGCTAATTTCACGCTTTTCCATCAAGATGCCATGTATTCCAGGAAATTGTATCTGCTCCATGATTTAAAGCCTCCCATACAAATCATATTCTTGTAATTGTCTTCATCATACCATCTGGTCCAATCTGATGGTCGCACTCTAATGTAGGGTTTTATTATGTATTCATATTTCATGGCTTTTCTAAAGAGCGCAGCCCTGCAGTATACATTTTTCATAATGTTTCCACCTTAAAGGGGTGGATAGGTCAGAATAGTAACACAGTAAAAGCAGCTGTGATATTCTAGGAAACCTCTTTGCTAGAAGGACAGATATGAAGATTAATTACTACCCAATTAATCATTCTAAAATTAAAATAAAATAGCTGCAAGATCTGTCAAGATCTGAAAACTAAGCTGTTATCTCATGCTTTGTTTTTCATGACATCTCACTTTAGCTGTGCATTGTTACAGAGATTCTCCAGAGTTTTTGTGTTCCTTCTGTATCGAATTAGTAACAAACTACTGATGTGATACATAGAGATCCCAAGACTTATTAATTGCACTCTGGGTGTAAATCACTTTAAAGCAAAGTGGATTTGGAAATCAGTTCATATTAAAAATATTAAAAAATAAGCAAAAAAAAACCCCCTCCAAAAACAATGTAATACCAGAGACAGATTTTGTTCTTATTTGCATGCAAAACATTTTTTGGGATTTGTTTGGGGGGGGGGGGGGGGGTAGAAAGATTACAAGTGAAGCACTATTTTAATGTGCAGCCGTAAAGGGGCAAATTTGCCACTTTACGGACGCACATTAAATACCCAGCCATTAAAAGTGGCTGGTTAATGCTACAGTGAGCTCGGGGTAGCTCTTTGCTCTAAGCACTTTGTGCTAAGATCAGACCTCTGGTTAATTAAAATAATGGCCCCCCCCAATTGTCCCCCAAATAAAGTGTACAGTAATATGAGCATCTTTTAAAAAAATGTTTTAAAAAAATAACTGCACAAAGCATTTTAAATTGAGAGGATGTGGGGTATTAGAAACAAAATGGCACTGAAAAGTGCCTTTACATATAAGGGACTGTGTTTTAAATTGTAAATATATATGTATATGCTTATATACATATTTATGTGTTAATATGCATATATACACATATAAACACATACATTTATATATATATATTCATATACATTTATTTTTTTAATTTGCTGCCCAACGCTGCGCGTAATCTAGGCCAATATGGTGAGAAATTTAATTTTTAAATTGGGCATATTAAAATATAATTTTTGAAATAATTAAATTTTTTATTGTTTATTTTCATCAATTTAAATAAAAAATAATAACGCTAGTAAAGTCACTATATATCTTTCACTGTGTTGCTATTCTTAACTATCTGTGTGCCTTTAAATAAAAAAAATAAAAAAAGAATGGAGTGATATAATTTTCCATTTGGACACATGTAGAATTAGTATCATTTTATTTTTCATTATTCTCAATCACACAGTTTACTCAGAAGGGAAAATTGAACCAATTGAAGTCAGTGATGAGTTAATTGTATCTTTGAATGTTCAGATAAATGAATCCCATTTGTAGAAAGATCTGTTAAAGCATTGCTGACTTAGGTCCACGGTACAATTTAGACTCTATATTTAAAATGTACAGCATATTATTGCTGCAGTATGTGGGTTACCATTGATATCCTCTTTGCAGCTTGCAACTGGCCATTTACCCAATTTAGGAATCTAAATTCTTAAAAAAAAATAAAAATAAAAGTAATGGAAATGTCAATTTAATTTACTCATCTTAAAAAGACGCTACCATAAAACAAAACAGGAATTTATTTTTCTCCAAGATGGCAGATGCTGGATGCCAAGAGGAGTTGAAATTTATAGATTTAATATGAATGTATAATTTAGTCCTACAACATTAAAGGGATACTAAACCCAAAGTTTTTTCTTTTGTGATTAAGATAGAACATGCAATTTTAAGCAACTTTTTAATTTATTTTAATTATCAATTTTTCCTTGTTCTCTTGCTATCTTTATTTGAAAAAGCAGGAATCTAAGATAAGGAGCCAGCCCATTTTTGGTTCAGCACTTGGATAGCACTACATTTATCCACCAATCAGCAAGCGCAACCAAAAATAGGCTGGCTACTAAGCTTTATATTCTTGCATTTTCAAATAGAGATAGCAAGAGAACGAAGAAAAATTGATAAAAGGAGTAAATTAGAAAGTTGCTTAAAATTGCATGCTCTATCATATTCATGAAAGAAAACATTTGGGTCTAGTATCTCTTTAACGTAGGACTGGTAATGTCCTTTTAAGTCCTCTTTGGTTATTTTAATTCATATTTGTGTGTGTGTGTGTGTACAGGTCTTCGTATTTTTTTATTTACCTTTTTATTTGTTTCACGGCCTGCTGACCCATGCTATCCAATCAACATACAATACGGAAAATCAATTTCAAACCAAACCCCTCTGTCTCTGTATGTTGTATTACCTGCAACACCCGTGCACTGTGTACCATCTACCATGGTTACATCACATCTAGGATACGGTTGGTTCTGTTATAACTTTCAAAGACTTTTAATTTTTCTTTTGCAAGATTTATTATCTTTATAGTTTTGCATGTTTTTGATTGGGCGATCATGCAAAATATTTGGGGTGGAGCTAGTTGAGAGTGACGAGGAGTCTTGCTAGCAGCTAATGAAAAATTATTGCAATCAATTAACGAATATTTAACTTGATATTAAAATGTATTAAAGAAATAACTATATTTATACTCAACACACAGAACATGTATTGTCTATTGAGCTTCTTTAACTACAAAAGGTGACTTAAACAGCATGTTTAAAGGGACACGAAACACTATTTTTTTTTTTCTTTCGTGATTCAGATAGAGCACGTGGTTTTAAACAACTTTCCAATATACTTCTATCATCTAATTTGTTTTGTTCTCTTGATATACCTTGTTGAAAAGGAGCTACTGATTGTTGACTTCAAATGTATGCCTCATTTTATTGGCTCACTCAGCGCATTCAGCTAGCTCCCAGTACTACATGCTACTTCTTCAACAAAGGATACCCAGAGAATGAAGCTAAATATATAATAGAAGTAAATTGCAAAAGTGTTTAAAATTGCATTCTTTATTTGAATCAGGGTAGAAATATTTTAGGTTTCATGTCCCTTTAAGTTTAGATCTTGCACAAAGTATGTTCCTTGCAAGTTTGCACAAGCTTGGACAAATCTTCTAATTCTTTATACTTGATCTGAAAACAAATAGACTAAGACAGAAAGCTTCAACACTATTTTAACAGGCAAATTTAAGAGGAAACTAGTCAAAAAGTAAATAAATCAGCTATGGAAAAAGCCTTCCGGGCTGACAATTTAATGTCAATGTGCTAATTCAGTTTTGGTTTCTAACAATGTTAGTGTTGAGTTTAGCCGGTAATACTATTTGGAGAACAACAAAATAGTTTTTTTTTCGGGTGATTTACAGAGCTTTTCTTTAGATGAAAGGACGTTTCAGTAGCAGCAAAATAAAAGTTTACTTCCTGCAGGAGGAACTTAGTCTAAGTTGTAGAATGTAATATAAAATAAGGTATTGGTGACAGATATAGATGATTTGAAATGTGCAGAAAAGACTGTTCTATGCATAAATCTCTTTATTTTTGTGTTGTTATACAGATGAGTTAAAAAAAACCATTAAATACCGTAGAATTACATAATCAAGAAATGAATATTAAAAAGACAATAGAATAACACGTAGGGCTTATAGTAAGTGCCTCTCCTTAATATAAAGCATATAAGTGAAATCCCCTTAATTTGGCTTTAGAACAATCACTTAGGGGCCTCTTAATACTCACAAGGTGTATTATAGAATCTTAACAAATTTTAAAGTTTCTTTTTCTTTTGTACCCTGTAACATGATGTGGCAGCCATTAGCCAATCACAAAATGGTTATACGTATATACTGTGTACTCTTTCACATGATTATTAGAAGCTTTTGCCTCGGAAAGTGTGCATTTAAAAAAAATAGTGAGCGTTTTGACAATCTCTCGCTTGCACTCTAACTCGACTAATACTCTTTGCGCGTGTATTGCAAGTTGAAAGTAAATGTTTTTCGCTTGTGTGCTAACCACAATGCGTTGTGCAAAGAGTAGAAGTTAGAATATTGTGACCTCGTTAACGTACTCCCCCAGATACTTTAATGGAGAGTGAAAAATGAAAAAAACCTAACACCCATACTTGCGCGCTAGCCTGAATCACTATAAGCTCCCTACTCTAGTAACCCCTAATCCACCACATAGCTCACCGCAAAGTACCCATTACACTGTTAACCCCTAATCTAAAAAAAATAATCCGCCTAGTGGGCTTCAAGGGAATGTGTGTGTTTGCAGATGAACATTTATAAAAGAGTTACAATTTCAGGAGGGGTGGATCAAATGACTAGTGATGTTAAAACAAATAGTGAAGGACTGGACAAATGTGTGGGATTTAAAATTTAACATCACATGCATTTAAAGGGACACTCAAGTCAAATTAAACTTTATTGATTCAGAGAGAGCATACAATTTTTAACAACTTTCCAATTTACTTCCATTAACAAAATGTGCACATTATTTTTGTATTTATACTTTTTGAGTCCCCAGCTCCTACTGAGCATGTGCAAGAACTCACAGAATAGATGTATATGTGATTGGCTGATGGCTGTCACCTGGTACAGGGGGAGTGGAAAGATACATAACTTTGAATTTTTGTTAGAAAAAAAAAAAAAAGTGCTATTGCATGGTCTATGCATTTATAGAGTATGCAAATCTACTGTATTTACGGGTCCTTTAAGGTGAAAAAACCTGAAGAAAGGACATAATGACCTTTATATGTTTAGCTTAGAGGAGAGACAGGAGACAGGGGTACAATAGAAACCTTTAGGTATGTTAAGAGATGAAATAGCTCTGAGAGTAAACACATTTTTCACGAGAAACACCAGAAGGGTTCTTGATCCCAAGCTGTAGGTAGTGGAATGTTCAGGAGTAATTTATAGAAGCACCTTTTTACAGAAGGGGTAGTTGATTCATAGGGGCTGGTTTACTAAAGTGCGGACGGACATGATACGATGTAGCGTATCATATCCGCCGCACATCGATAAATGCCGACAGCATACGCTGTCGGCATTTATCATTGCACAAGCAGTTCTAGTAAATTGCTTGTGCAATGCCGCCCCCTGCAGATTCTCGGCCAATCGGCCACTAGCAGGGGGGTGTCAATCAGCCCGATCGTATAGGATCGGGCGGATTGAAGACCGCAGCCTCAGAGGCAGTGGACAAGTCTAGGCTCACGCGGAAACAGGGGCATCAAGCTCCATTCAGAGCTTAATAATTCGGCCCCATAGAATTAACTTCAGTAATAACATTATCATTAGTAGTAATGACAAAAACTGTAAGTTACTTCAAGAATGCCTAAGGCTATCCTGAAAATTAATTTAACCACTTTTAAAGGAAATATAGGAAAATGCTTTCACCAGAATCTGTTTCTATATTTTTCATTTTTAAAAGCCTCGCGCTACAGACACATGCATGCTTCAGAGGGTACCTCAGTATGCTGTCATGGAAAGGGGCTAAGCTTCAACAACAGATACCATGATAAAAAAGTCAGTTTTATAATACAAGTAAATTGTACTTTATAAATTGTTTAAACCCTGAACATTTATTTTTTACTTCCCTATCTCTTTAAATGTGTTTAGTTAGTAAAAATAAGCTCAATAAGAGGCAGACCTTATTGTATAGGAGTGTAACACAGCAGGCTTTAAAAATAACGTCACTGATGTCTTTTATACGCTGTCTGCCCAGAAATCGTCATCTATCATGCTGTTTAATGTCACTCACATAACCGTATGTTGTAAAACACACACTGGAAATAAAATTCACAACAGAAGACTCATCTCAAATCCTCTCCACAAAGTCACCCCAAGCTTAAATGTCTGTATCATTTTGAGGTATGGAACAGAGGTCACTCTATATATGCATTGGGTAACAATCAGTACTCGGTTATTTCATTTTCTAAGTGGCTGAAAAAATACATAATATATTTGTGTATATATATATATATATATATATATATATATATATACACACACAACAAATTACCTTGTATTCTGTATAAGCGTTATTTTGGCTAGTGGAAATACAAGATCATTTTTTTTATTCAATTTGATATGTGACCTCTTTTCCTCTGCATGCAACCTCAGTCACTGCATGATGCACTGAAAACGGGGCACATTGCGCTAAAATCTGCACCAAAACATTGGTAGAAAATAGGTGTGAAGGAAAGAAGGAACGTGTACTGGAGAAGAGAGGGTCTATGTCTGTGGGGGGAAAAAATCTAAGTGCTGTACTCTCCTCTCCTTGAATAATACACTCTTTTCATACAAAGTTGCAGCTTATTAATAAAGGATGTTCATGAGCAGAATTGTTTTTTTTATACATTTTTTTACTGTTTATCTGAATTTTAAAATTGCTTTATACCCCTAAAAAGGATGTAAAATGTGTCCTTAAAATATGACGCTCACCAATATAAAATGTATAGATACATTCCTCAATGGATACCGTTCAGATTTCTCATAGTAATGCTCTGGTTTTTTTTAGAAATGTTTATATATATATAATTTTACTATTTATTTTCCATCATATTTCTCATCCAAATTATGTACGTCTGTGGCATACATTGCTAAAATAATAAAATTGATTTGCTTTAAATTGTAAATTTAATACTAGTTTACTACAAAGAGTAACAATTTTAGACAATGTGTAGAGAAGATTAATCAACTATGATAGTAATAAAAAAACAGTAGCTATCTATGTAAAACAGATAATATGTTTATCAATTCTTTTTATCCATACATTTATAATTTATTGCCCAATAATAAAATATTTTTATGAGATCTTAAATAAATTGGAGTTGGGTTTTATTAATATAGTGAAACATATCCCATAGCTATGCCTTTAAATGACATATTTCTGTTAATTAGCCGAGCATTAATGAAGGACTTTTTTGTGTGAATTACTTTAGTAATTAAGCTTTTTTTTTCATTAAAAGGGCTTTACCTATTGTAATATTAAAATTACACTTCTCTAAGATAATTTCCTGAAGTGGTTTTCATTTTCCTAAAAGCTGATTTTTTTAGGAACACATTGGTATTTTCTAAAATGAGTTTGATAAAAATAAAAAATAAAGGTAAACATAATAACACTATAATCAACTATGAAAATAATATCTTACAAATGTGCCCAATTCTAATTTCAGACACCATTTTTTATTAAAAAATAACTTTTGCCGTCAATAGAATACAGTCATTAAATAGTTTAAATGTATATTTTGGAAAGTAACAATCCGTTGAGGGTCAGTTTGCTCCACTAAAACAAACTATGGTTCCAATGTGTACCAAAATTCTAAAACCATGAAAGCACAATTAGGGGCACTACATTTCACATCACACTGCCAGGACTGCTTCTAACAACTTGAAGATATCTAAAAAAAAAAAGTGCAATATTGCAGGTTGAGACTTTCAAGTCACTCGACTTACTTGTTACAGCTGCTCTCATAAAAAAGGAAACCACTTTATCCTATGTTTTATTTGACCACAACAGAAGTCAGAAACAAGTAAAAACTCTGCAATATTTCCCATATATTTCTATTTTGTCATTTCATTTGACAAAGTGTAATATTACTAGACATGTGCGCATCGGAAAAAATGTGTTTAGTTTCGGACCGATTCTGATTTTTCCGCATTTCGTTTTGGATCTATTTGAATTCGGATACATTCGAATGTATTTGTTTCGGCTTTATTCAAATTCGAATAAATTTGAATGTATTCGTTTCGGATTCGATTTGTAAATTCGGAAGTTTGGTATGTGTTATGTTGATTCAGATGGTTCCAAGTTACTA
Source organism: Bombina bombina (assembly GCF_027579735.1). Classification (NCBI taxonomy): domain Eukaryota; kingdom Metazoa; phylum Chordata; class Amphibia; order Anura; family Bombinatoridae; genus Bombina; species Bombina bombina. The sequence continues at coordinate 26,554,618 of NC_069510.1, read as the reverse complement.
AAACGGAATTATTTCACTGTTCTATCACTAAATTTATAATTGTGATTATAAATTTAATTTTTATACTGAATTGTGATTAGTCCATGGCCATTCGAATGTATTGAATAAATCTGAACTAATTCGGATTTATTTGTTACAAATGCATTCGGATTAGTTTAGTTTCGTTGCTAGGGTAATTCGGAAATTCGAATCGATTTGAATCTCAGAATTTGGCGAATTCTGACAAATTTCGATTCAGAACTAAACGAAATGCACGTCTAAATATTACATCTTTTTGAGTAGCAGTTCTGGTATATTTTAAAAATGTTGGAAATTGTTTCCCGTTTAATGCGCTATGTGGTGCCCCTTTTGTGCTTTCAGAGTTTCATATGATGGGATGTGTTTCATTCTATAAGAAATTCCCCTGCAAAGGGCCTCTCTGGGCTTTTAAAATTTGAAGCGATTGCCATCCATTTGAATATTCTGTGATAACCCACAAATCACAAAGTTTTCAAACTCATTTGTGGCAGGATAACGCAACTTTACGTTGCATAGTGACAGTTCAGCAGTGGAATTCCAACCCATCAGTGGTAGGACCCAACCATTTATTTTCTACAAAACCTGCAATATCCAATATTATTCCTTTCCAGAACCCTTTCCTGTTTGGATTCTTTATTTTAAATAAATTATAGGACTCTTAAAGTAGAACAGTGTAACCCTTTGCTTGCCAGTGATGGCTAGTGGAAGAGAGGATAGGGACATCTAAGCATGCCATATTCCCAGGTGGAGCATGTGATACAAGGAATGTATTAATCAATTTTTAATGGATTCAGGAGCATGCAGGTACCCACGGGTATTTAGTAAAATCCAGATAAGACATTACTTTCCCTGGCATATGATGAGAGAGCTTCCTTAACTGCACAATGTCATGGATGAAACTCTAAGTTCAACTTTACATCTTCAACCCGTTGTCCCACATTGTTCTAGGGACACGAACCTTTAGTATCCATCAATCAATGTCAACAGCAGCACCAAGGACTTTGGGAGGGTGCATTTTTTTGTGCATGTGGGTATAGCTTACTTGCTGAAGTTATCAGAAGCCTCAGCTGCAAGTGTTGTGCTTGAGAATGGAATGGGTCAGGCTTGGCTTTTGTTGCAGAGATACTCAGTGACTCGTGGATATAGATAAAAAAACATCTACATGATCCACTGAACTAGACTTGTTTTGCCCTTTTCTACAGGAAAATTTTATCAACCTAAGCTTTCTGAGATTGTTTCGAGCTGCCCGTCTAATAAAGTTGCTTCGCCAAGGTTACACCATACGCATCCTTCTGTGGACCTTTGTGCAGTCTTTTAAGGTGAGTCAATCAGTTTACTATGTGTATTACTTTTAGAACAGAATGTGAAGCTTACGTCCTTCAATTTATCGGAAAACTATCATTTTTACAGTGCTTAAAGGGACATGAAACCCAAAATTGTTCTTTCATGATTCAGATAGAGAATACAATTTAAAAAAAATGTGTTCAATTTACTTCTATTATCAAATTTGTTTTGTACTCATGTTATTCTTTGTTGAAGAGATATCTAGATAGTTAACGTGCACATGTCTGGGGCACTACATGACAGGAAATAGTGCTGCCATCTAGTGCACTTTTTAATGTATAACATTGTTGTAAAACTGCTGCCATATAGTGCGGCAGACACGTGCACACTCCTTTTCAACAATGGATAACAGGAAAACAAAGACAATTTGATAATATAAGTAAATTGGAGAGCTATTTAAAATGGTATGCTTTGTCTAAATCATGAAAGAGTGAAACATTTTGGGTTTTATGTCCCTTTAAAGCAGGGATGATATGAAAGAGGCAATGCAATTAGATTGAGCAAGCAGATGATGTTTATTATATTATAGTATTATGGCAATTTATTTTCCCTATAATTATAATTTGTCAGCATTCATGAAAATAAGACAAAAAGTCTGTTGTCTAAAATATATAGAACTATTCTCCATAGATTGACCCAGGAGATAGGGAGAGAAGCACAGATTGTGTATTAAAGCAATTTGCATACATTAATTTGAATATATATATATATATATATATATGAGTGTGTGTATATATATTTATATAGATATATATGTGTGTGTGCGTATATGTATGTGTGTATATATATATATATACTGTATATATATATATAAATATATATGTGTGTGTGTACATATAGATATCTGTGTGTATACAGTATATATATATATATATATATAAATATAAGTGTGTGTATATATGTGTGTGATATATATATAAATATATGTGTGTGTGTGTACATATAGATATCTGTGTGTGTATATATGTGTGTGTGTGTGTATATATATATATATGTGTGTGAGTGTACATATAGATATGTGTGCGTATATATATATATATATATATATATATATATATATATATATATATATATATGGGTATGTGTGTGTGTATATACAGGTATATATGTGTGTGTATATATATATATGTGTGTGTGTGCGTATATGTGTATGTATATATATATATATATATATATATATATATAATGTGTGTGTCTGTGTGTACATATAGATGTGTGTGTGTATATGTGTGTATATCTCTCTCTCTCTCTCTATATATATATATATATATATATATATATATATATACTGTATATAAATTATATATTTATATATATATATATGTATATGTATATATATATATATATATATATATATATATATATATATATATGAATGTGTGTCTTCGCTCTTCTAGCTTTTGCAACCAGAGGGCACAAAGAACTATAAAATAAAATACAAATGATGGATGCAGCCTTTGCATTCCTGAACAGTCAGCACTGGGTAATTTACATAAATAACAGTGAAGATGGTCTCACCGCATTCTTTGCACCTGACCTTACCCAGCTTGAGGTTGGCTAATTGGGATTATTGATGATAGTGAATAGGGAAGGTTAAGAGAAATCTATAGAGAGGTTTTAAAGGGTTTGTGCTAATGTTTTTGTTTTATTCCTTTGTATACAGGCCTTGCCGTATGTCTGCCTCCTTATTGCTATGCTATTTTTTATCTACGCTATCATCGGCATGCAGGTAAATTACACACAACAGATTTCATATTCTAAGCCGTTCAAAAAGACACTGATATTTATTTTTCTTTTTAGCACTTTGTTATACATTATTATTTTAAATAAGTTATTAATTTACACACATATTTGTATTTGTGTTACTATGAAAGGAAAAAAGTGTTCATAGTTAAAGGGACATGAATCTCAATTTTTTTTCTTTCCTGATTTAGATAGAGAACACATTTTTGCTTCATTGTCTTGATATCATTTGTTGAAAAGCATATCTAAATAGGCTCAGTAGCTGATAATTGGTGGCTGCACATAGGTACCTCATGTGATTGTATTACACATGTCCATAGCTATTTTTTCAACCAAGGATATCTGAAGAATGATGCAAATTAAATACTAGGAGTAAATTGGAGGGTTATTTAAAATGGTATTGTCTATGTAAAACATGAAATACATTTTTGGGTTTCATGTCCCTTTAAAGCCTTCTCTGGAGCTTAAAGGGACATAATTCTAATATTATTATTATTATTATCGGTTATTTGTAGAGCGCCAACAGATTCTGCAGCGCTATAAACAAAGGGGGAGTAAAACAAAACAATTATATGGTAGAGGGCCCTGCCAAGAGTTGCACTGTTGTAGTCAGCTCTTAAGAAGGTGATCCACAAACAGCTGGACTCTTAGGCTTACATGCTAAGAGGGTTCAGGGGATTGCAGTATAGGAGAGGAACTGGTATTAGGAAAGGTTAGCGTAGGTTGTATGCGTCCCTGAACAGTAGAGTCTTTAGGGAGCACTTGAAGCTTTTAAAACTAGAAGAGAGTCTTATGGAGCGAGGCAGAGAGTTCCACAAGATGGGAGCCAGTCTGGAGAAGTCCTGTAAACGGGAGTGTGATGAGGTGACAAGAGAGGAGGAGAGTAGGAGGTCATGAGCAGAGCGAAGGGGACGGGAGGGAGAGTATCTGGAGACAAGGTCTGAGATGTAGGGGGGAGCAGTGCAGTTGAGTGCTTTGTATGTCAGAGTGAGGGTTTTGTGTTTGATCCTAGAGGCAAGAGGAAGCCAGTGAAGGGATTACCAGAGAGGCGCAGCAGATGAAGAGCGACGTGTAAGGAAGATGAGTCTGGCAGAGGCATTTATTATGGATTGTAAAGGAGCTAGGCGGCAGGTGGGGAGACCAGAGAGGACAGAGTTGCAGTAATCAAGGCGGGAAAGAATAAGAGAGTGGATTAAAATCTTAGTTGTGTCTTGTGTAAGGAAGTGTCTAATTTTAGAGATGATTTTAAGGTGAAAGCGGCAGGCTTTAGCCAATGACTGAATGTGAGGAGTGAAGGAAAGATCTGAGTCGAATGTGACCCCGAGACATCGGGCTTGCGGGGTAGGGGTGATGATGGAGTTGTCGACAGTTATAGAGATATTGGGGGTGGAGATTTTGGAAGAAGGGGGGAAAATGAGGAGCTCAGTTTTGGAGAGATTTAGCTTGAGGTAGTGAGAGGACATCCAGGAAGAGATGTGAGAAAGACAGTTAGTGACACGGGTTAGCAAGGAAGGAGATAGTTCTGGTGCAGAGAAGTAGATTTGGGTGTCATCGGCATACAAATGATATTGGAAACCGTGGGACTTAATTAGGGAACCTAGTGATGACGTATAGATAGAGAAGAGAAGGGGACCGAGGACAGAGCCCTGCGGTACTCCGACAGAAAGTGGTGACGGGGCAGAGGAGGCCCCAGAGAAGGCTACACTGAAGGTACGGTTTGACAGGTAGGAAGAGAGCCACGAAAGGGCTGTGTCACAGATGCCGAAGGATTGGAGGGTTTGGAGCAGAAGAGGGTGGTCGACCGTGTCAAAGGCTGCGGACAGATCAAGGAGGATAAGCAGAGAGAAGTGGCCTTTTGATTTGGCTGTAAGTAGGTCGTTGGTGACCTTAACAATAGCTGTCTCTGTGGAGTGATAGGGACGAAATCCAGATTGCAGCGGGTCAAGAAGGGAGTTTAACGTAAGGAAATGGGATAGGCGTGCATATACTAGTTTTTCGAGAAGCTTTGAAGCAAGAGGGAGGAGGGAAATTGGGCGGTAGTTGGATGGGGAGGTAGGATCAAGGGAAGGTTTTTTGAGGATAGGTGTGACCAGCGCATGTTTCAATGATGAGGGAAATGTACCAGTGCTGAGGGAGAGGTTGAAAATGTGTGTTAGTATAGGGGTAAGGGTAGCAGAGAGAGAGGGGAGCAGCTGTGAGGGGATAGGGTCAAGGGGACAGGTAGTGAGGTGAGAGCGCAGTATAAGTGCTGAAACTTCATCCTCAGTAACAGGGGAGAATGAACTAAGTTTCAGGTTATGAGGGTTGTGGTTGGGTGAGAGTATTTGAGGGGGGGAGAGAATGGAATTGTGTTGAGAGCTGATTTCATGTCTGATGGAGTCAATTTTGTTAATGAAGTGACTGGCAAAGTCTTGGGCTGACAGAGAAGTTGTACTAGGAAGTGGGGGAGGGCGGAGGAGAGTATTGAAAGTGGAGAACAGACGTTTTGGGTTTGAAGAAAGATTAGAGATAAGGGTAGAGAAGTAGTGTTGCTTGTGGAAATTAAGGGCAGAGTAGTAGGAGTTCAAGATGAATTTGTAATGAAGAAAATCAGCAGAACTCCGTGATTTTCTCCAATGCCGTTCAGCAGTACGGGAACATCTGCGTAGGTACCGTGTCAGAGGAGTATGCCAGGGCTGGGGATGAGTGTGTGATTTCCTAGCAGTGGTAAGAGGGGCGAGATTGTCAAGGACGGATATAAGGGTGGAATTATAGTGGCAGATAGATTGTTCAGGGCAGGAAAAGGAGGAGAAGGATGAGAGGAGTGGTTGAAGGGAATTAGCAAGTTGTTGCTGATCTAAAGACCTAATGCTTCTGTGGAGTTTGGTGTGAGGAGTAGAAGGTGGGAGAGTTGTAGGAAGGGATGAAATGTTGCAGGTAAGGAGATGGTGGTCAGACAAAGGAAAAGGGGAGTTTGAGAAGTTTGAGAGAGTGCATCGATAGCTAAAGATCAGGTCAAGGGAGTGACCGTCTTTGTGAGTGGGAGAATCAGTCCATTGTGACAGACCGAAGGAGGAAGTGAGTTGCAGAAGTTGTTTAGCAGATGAGGCAGTGGGATTGTTAAGGGGGATGTTGAAGTCGCCAAGAATGAGGGCAGGGGTGTCAGAGGAAAGGAAGTAGGGTAGCCAGGCAGCCAAGTGATCTAGAAATTGAGTTGCGGAGCCAGGGGGTCGGTATATGACTGCTACACGTACAGAGAGAGGGGAGAATAAGCGAATCATGTGGGTTTTGAATGAGGGAAAAGTGAGGGAAGAGATAGGGTGTATTTGTTGAAAGGTGCAACGAGAGGAAAGTAAAATACCTACACCACCTCCTTGTCTATTACCAGACCTAGGAGTGTGGCTGAAGTGTAGACCCCCATGTGACAGAGCAGCAGTGGATGCTGTGTCTAGGGGAGAGAGCCAGGTTTCTGTTAGGGCCAGAAGGTTGAGGGAGCGGGAGATGAAGAGGTCATGTATAGAAGTGAGTTTGCTGCAAACAGAGCGAGAGTTCCAGAGTGCACAGGTGAAAGGGGTAGTGGCTTTAGATGCAAGAGGAATGTGAGAAAGGTGTGCAGAGTTTTGTTTTCTGAGTCTATGGTATGGTACACATGGATGTGCATGGCTCGTCAGTGGTTGGGGACCGGGATTAGGGGAGATGTCACCAGCAGTAAGTAGAAGCAAGAGGGAGAGTGACATGAGATGAGATACAGATTTGCAGTAGTGAGACTGCTTTTGAGATGGGGTGGAGGGGGTAGAGAGAGTGTTTAGGAATAGGTAAAGTTCATGAGTAGAAAAGTAAGGTGAGTTTAGGAGAGATGGGCTAATGAACAGTGCAGGTGGAGAGGGAGAAGGAGTAATTGAATAGTGTAGTTTGTTATAGAGACAAAGGGTAGCAAAAAGGAATATGAATATATTGAGCATTTTTACAGAATTGGGAACCAGTTAAAAACATAAGACACAGAATTACTGAAGAAATTGCATAAGGGAATGAAAGGTATATGAAACATAATATAATAAAAGTACTGTGTATTCTATGGTGTTAAGGGAATGGAAGGATGTGCTGATCAGTGTGTGCACCTGTCATTTCAGGAGAGTTAAAGTTGTGTGGGAGACTATCTATAAATGAGGAAGTGAACTTGGGGTGGGTGGGGTGAGGGGTAGGGTGGGAGGGAAGCTGTTTCCCAGAAGGCTACCTGTAGAAAGTTATGTGGCAATTTCAGTTAAGTGAGAAGGTCTGTGATTTTTTCTGTGTTCTTAGACTGTGTTAAGGGAGAGAGATAAATTGGTTAATGATGGTCCAGAGAAAGTGTGTTAAAATGAGTGGGAGGATACATTTATGGACATTTTAAGCTAATATGCTAAATCACTTGAAACTGATGCAGTATAACTGTAAAAAGCTGACAGGAAAATATCACCTGAGCATCTCTATGTAAAAAAGGAAGATATTTTACCTTACAATCTCCTCAGCTCAGCAGAGTAAGTTCTGTGTAACAAGTTATACTCAGCTGCTGTCCAGCTGCAGGTAAAAAAATTAAAAAAATGAAGAAATGAACAGCAGCCAATCAGCATCAGCAGTGCTGAGGTCATGAACTCTTACTGTGATCTCATGAGATTTGACTTAACTCTCATGAGATTTCATAGTAAACTTCCTTTACCTGATTGGTGAAATAAGATGAGAGTGCACGATGCTCATCCCTTCAGATGTCCCAGGACAGACACACTAATATGCTGCTTAGAAATCCTTTACAATGGGAGGTGGCTACTGAGGAACTTTTGAGGTAAAATATCTTTCTTATTTACATAGAGATGTTTAGGAGATATTTTCTAGTCAGCTTTTTACAGCTATACTGCATCACTTTCAAGTGTTTAAACATTTGGGTATTATGGCCCTTTAATTGCACTTTCTTCTCTGAGCTGGGCATGGGCAGGGAGCCAGTCAGAAACAGCATATGGGTGTAAAGGCCCAATATCCAGCCTGAGTCAAATCTATAGCAGAGTTTTAATGTGATTGACCATTAAGTATTTTTTTTTTTTATCCAAACGATCAAAATCTTACCAAGTCAAACACAGCGGAGCTTGATAATGCCTGCAATATTCTATCTCCAGCGCTACAGAAATTTGCACCGCTATACAAATAATATTATTGCTATTTCCCCACAACGGCACAATTTACCACCGATAATGGCCATCAATCATTGAAAACTGAATCACTACACGAAAAAATACAAAAACTCACCAGGCTGCCCAGTCACTTTCACCAATCGATCAAACCACTCACCCTAATTCTGCCGGTCCAGCATTCCCCCCTCTCATAACAGTCTCCTCTCTTTCAACTTGCCATAGCTCAATATTGTTTTTATTTGTGGCGCAATTTGATTGTCATCAAAAATTCAGTTGCCGTTACTGGGCCCTGATGTTGTGCACCTTTTTATATATACACTAGTACTGGATGAAATTCTGAGTTTCCATTATTGACTTGGCCAGAATCAGCCCCATAGTAATAGGCGCACAGTAGTTTGATAGTAAAATATCGTAGCACATTTAATTTGCATCCTTTTCCAGTATCCTAAGAGTTAATGGGGTTTGCTGCAGCAATATTGCTGAAGGGCACAATATCAGTAACGCACTTTTTTTTCTATACAGTAGTATGGAACGGTAGCGCTTTAATCTTAGTGGTTGCAGCATGCACTTTTTATTAGATACAATCAAAGCCATAAAACAGAATTAATCTTTAATCTTTTTTTTATATTAACCTACTTTTCATACCAATCATATATACTTTACTTTATACAATCATATATACTTTACTTTATACAATCATATATACTTTACTTTATACAATCATATATACTTTACTTTATACAATCATATATATTTTACTTTATACAATCATATATAATTTACTTTATACAATCATATATAATTTACTTTATACAATCATATATACTTTACTTTATACAATCATATATACCAGAGCTTTCCAAACTTTTTATGTTGGTGACACACTTTTTAGACCTACATCATTTCGTGACACAGTAATTCATTTGTACTAGCAAACAGTTGGTTAAACTAACTTGTTTTAAGAGATACGGACACATACATGAATTATATAATAATGAAATGTATTTACAAGTAACAGTATGTAAGTGTGCAAGAATTAAAAAAAAAGTTTAATAACACCAATAGGTACTTGAAATTTTAATGGGATGTATGAGGTTTATGGGATGAACACAGTTTCTGAATATTTGGTGGAATATTAGATAAAGACACTCGCATTTTATCATCAAGCATTTTTAAGCTTCCACTTCCTATCCATATATCAAGAGCAGGAGCAGCAATGCACTACTGGGAGCTAGCTGCAGAAAATAACCCCTCTGACTTCAGCTCAGCGTTTAAGCTGCCGCCCTCAGAGCTCGGTGAGTCCGATTGACTACTGACCGCGCTGCAAACACACTGCTCTCCTATTTACTGACTACACATGCAGTCACGAGCCAATTAAGGAGACTACACGTGCAGTCAGGAGCCAATGTGCCGCCAATGGGAATAGTTTCAGTTCCCAATGAGCTGCGCCAATAGGTTAAGATGCTCTGTGTCCCCCTAGGTATAAATCATGTGTCAACCATGTGATATGCGTAGCAGGCAGGCGGAAAGTCAGAAACCAAAAAAAAAATTTAAAAAAATTTGTGCTGAAGCAGGGACACACCTACACACTGCTGCCGACACACTAGTGTGTCCCGACACACAGTTTGGAAAGCACTGATATATACTTTACTTTATACAATCATATATACTTTACTTTATACAATCATATATACTTTACTTTACACAATCATATATATTTTACTTTATACAATCATATATACTTTGCTTTATACAATCATATATACTTTACTTTATACAATCATATATTCTTTACTTTACACAATCATATATACTTTGCTTTACACAATCATATATCCTTTGCTTTACACAATCATATATCCTTTGCTTTACACAATCATATATACTTTGCTTTACACAATCATATATACTTTCCTTTATACAATAATATATCCTTTGCTTTATACAATCATGTATACTTTACTTTACACAATCATATATACTTTACTTTATACAATCATATATACTTTACTTTACACAATCATATATATTTTTCTTTATACAATCATATATACTTTCCTTTATACAATCATATACACTTTACACAGTTCTATATACTTTGCTTTATACAATCATATATACTTTCCTTTATACAATCATATATATTTTGCTTTATACAATCATATATAATTTATATAATCATATATACTTTACTTTATACAATCATATATACTTTACTTTATACAATCATATATACTTTATTTTATACAATCATATATACTTTAATTTATAAAAAATCATATATTCTTTACTTTATGCAGTCATATATTCTTTACTTTATACAATCATATATACTTTACTTTATACAGTCATATATACTTTACTTTACACAATCATATATCCTTTGCTTTATACAATCATATATACTTTACTTTATACAATCATATATACTTTATACAATCATATATATTTTGCTTTATACAATCATATATACTTTATACAATCATATATACTTTGCTTTATACAATCATATATACTTTACCTTACACAATCATATATACTTTACTTTACACAATCATATATACTTTGATTTATACAATCATATATACAGTACTTTATACAATCATTTATACAGTACTTTACACAATCATATATACTTTGCTTTATACAATCATATATACTTTGCTTCACACAATCATATATACTTTACTTTATAATTATATATACTTTATATATACTTTAATTTATACAATCATATATACTTTACTTTACACAATCATATATACTTTACACAATCATATATACTTTACTTTACACAATCATATATACTTTACACAATCATATATACTTTACTTTATACAATAATCTATACTTTGCTTTATACTATCATATATTCTTTACTTTATACAATCATATATACTTTACACAATCATATATACTTTGCTTTATAGAATCATATATACTTTATACAATCATATATACTTTACTTTATACCATCATATATACTTTACTTTACACGATCATATATACTTTACTTTATACAATCATATATACTTTATACAATCATATATACTTTATACATTCATATATACTTTACTTTACACAATCATATATACTTTACTTTATACAATCATATATACTTTATACAATCATATATACTTTACTTTATACAATCATATATACTTTACTTTATACAATCATATATACTTTATACAATCATATATACTTTATACATTCATATATACTTTACACAATCATATATACTTTACTTTACACAATCATATATACTTTATACAATCATATATACTTTACTTTACACAATCATATATACTTTATACAATCATATATACTTTACTTTATACAATCATATATACTTTATACAATCATATATACTTTACTTTAGACTATCATATATACTTTACTTTATACAATCATATATACTTTACTTTACACAATCATATATACTTTACTTTACACAATCATATATACTTTACTTTATACAATCATGTATACTTTACTTTACACAATCATGTATACTTTATACATTCATATATACTTTACTTTACACAATCATATATACTTTACTTTATACAATCATATATACTTTACTTTATACAATTATATTTACTTTATACAATCATATATACTTTACTTTATACAATCATATTTACTTTATACAATCATATTTACTTTATACAATCATATATACTTTATACAATCATATATACTTTACTTTACACAATCATGTATACTTTATACAATCATATATACTTTATACATTCATATATACTTTACTTTACACAGTCATATATACTTTACTTTACACAATCATATATACTTTACTTTATACAATCATATATACTTTACTTTATACAATCATATTTACTTTATACAATCATATATACTTTACTTTATACAATCATATATACTTTACTTTATACAATCATATATACTTTATACAATCATATATACTTTACTTTATACAATCATATATACTTTATACAATCATATATACTTTATACATTCATATATACTTTATTTTATACAATCATATATACTTTATACAATCATATATACTTTACTTTATACAATCATATATACTTTATACAATCATATATACCTTATACATTCATATATACTTTATACATTCATATATACTTTACTTTACACAATCATATATATTTTACTTTACACAATCATATACTTTACTTTTGACAGTCATATATACTTTACTTTACACAATCATATACTTTACTTTACACAATCATATACTTTACTTTATACAATAATGTATACTTTGCTTAATACTATCATATATTCTTTACTTTATACAATCATATATACTTTACACAATCATATATACTTTACTTTATACAATCATATATACTTTACTTTAGATGATCATATATACTTTACTTTATACAATCATATATACTTTATACAATCATATATACTTTATACATTCATATATACTTTAGTTTACGCAATCATATATACTTTACTTTATACAATCATATACACTTTACTTTATACAATCATATATACTTTACTTTATACAATCATATATACTTTATACAATCATATATACTTTACTTTATACAATCATATATACTTTATACAATCATATATACTTTATACATTCATATATACTTTACACAATCATATATACTTTACTTTACACAATCATATATGCTTTATACAATCATATATACTTTACTTTACACAATCATATATACTTTACTTTATACAATCATATATACTTTTTTACAATCATATATACTTTACTTTATACAATAATATATACTTTACTTTATACAATCATATATACTTTATACAATCATATATACTTTATTTTACACAATCATATATACTTTATACAATCATATATACTTTATACAATCATATATACTTTACTTTATACTATCATATATACTTTACTTTATACAATCATATATACTTTATACAATCATATATACTTTATACATTCATATATACTTTACTTTACACAATCATATATATTTACTTTATACAATCATATATGCTTTACTTTACACAATCATGTATACTTTATACATTCATATATACTTTACTTTACACAATCATATATACTTTACTTTATACAGTAATATTTACTTTATACAATCATATATACTTTATACAATCATATATACTTTACTTTATACAATCATATATACTTTATACAATCATATATACTTTACTTTACACAATCATGTATACTTTATACATTCATATATACTTTACTTTACACAATCATATATACTTTACTTTACACAATCATATATACTTTACTTTATACAATTATATATACTTTACTTTATACAATCATATTTACTTTATACAATCATATATACTTTACTTTATACAATCATATATACTTTATACAATCATATATACTTTACTTTACACAATCATGTATACTTTATACAATCACATATACTTTATACATTCATATATACTTTACTTTACACAGTCATATATACTTTACTTTACACAATCATATATACTTTACTTTATACAATCATATTTACTTTATACAATCATATATACTTTACTTTATACAATCATATTTACTTTATACAATCATATATACTTTACTTTATACAATCATATATACTTTATACAATCATATATACAGGGAGTGCAGAATTATTAGGCAAGTTGTATTTTTGAGGATTAATTTTATTATTGAACAACAACCATGTTCTCAATGAACCCAAAAAACTCATTAATATCAAAGCTGAATAGTTTTGGAAGTAGTTTTTAGTTTGTTTTTAGTTATAGCTATTTTAGGGGGATATCTGTGTGTGCAGGTGACTATTACTGTGCATAATTATTAGGCAACTTAACAAAAAACAAATATATACCCATTTCAATTATTTATTTTTACCAGTGAAACCAATATAACATCCCAACATTCACAAATATACATTTCTGACATTAAAAAACAAAACAAAAACAAATCAGTGACCAATATAGCCACCTTTCTTTGCAAGGACACTCAAAAGCCTGCCATCCATGTATTCTGTCAGTGTTTTGATCTGTTCACCATCAACATTGCGTGCAGCAGCAACCACAGCCTCAAAGACACTGTTCAGAGAGGTGTACTGTTTTCCCTCCTTGTAAATCTCACATTTGATGATGGACCACAGGTTCTCAATGGGGTTCAGATCAGGTGAACAAGGAGGCCATGTCATTAGATTTTCTTCTTTTATACCCTTTCTTGCCAGCCACGCTGTGGAGTACTTGGACGCGTTTGATGGAGCATTGTCCTGCATGAAAATCATGTTTTTCTTGAAGGATGCAGACTTCTTCCTGTACCACTGCTTGAAGAAGGTGTCTTCCAGAAACTGGCAGTAGGACTGGGAGTTGAGCTTGACTCCATCCTCAACCCGAAAAGGCCCCACAAGCACATCTTTGATGATACCAGCCCAAACCAGTACTCCACCTCCACCTTGCTGGCGTCTGAGTCGGACTGGAGCTCTCTGCCCTTTACCAATCCAGCCACGGGCCCATCCATCTGGCCCATCAAGACTCACTCTCATTTCATCAGTCCATAAAACCTTAGAAAAATCAGTCTTGAGATATTTCTTGGCCCAGTCTTGACGTTTCAGCTTGTGTGTCTTGTTCAGTGGTGGTCGTCTTTCAGCCTTTCTTACCTTGGCCATGTCTCTGAGTATTGCACACCTTGTGCTTTTGGGCACTCCAGTGATGTTGCAGCTCTGAAATATGGCCTAACTGGTGGCAAGTGGCATCTTGGCAGCTGCACGCTTGACTTTTCTCAGTTCATGGGCAGTTATTTTGCGCCTTGGTTTTTCCACACGCTTCTTGCGACCCTGTTGACTATTTTGAATGAAATGCTTGATTGTTCGATCATCACGCTTCAGAAGCTTTGCAATTTTAAGAGTGCTGCATCCCTCTACAAGATATCACTATTTTTGACTTTTCTGATCCTGTCAAGTCCTTCTTTTGACCCTGTTACGGTTGCCTCCAGGCTGGCTGGAAGTTGGACCGTAGAAAAGGATGCTCCTAGCGCTCACCAAAGAATCATCAGCACCATAGTCAGCAATCCCTGTAGTGATATTAGCTGAAGCTGTCCCCTACAAACATGAGTCAAAGCTGCAAGTTAGAGGGACAGAAAATAGGTCTGATGTGCTGGAGCACACAGCCTGCTTTTATTCAGGTTACATGCAAACAGGACACTCTCAGGGGGAGGCATAAAATCCCCCATCACACATTTGATATTAGATAGAGAGACACTCCCTTTGACAGGCCACAACATTTACTTCAGCAGATAACATTTTACACACAATAAAACAATGCAGTCCACCTTATCAATACTAGTCTGATTAGACAATGGGAAAGTTGATCACTAAACCTAATTAGAGCTAATCCCAGCAGACTTGTATTTAGAATAGGTTTCTTGAAGCTGAACAAAATTTAACTCTTAATGGCACACAATGAAACTGAACCAAGTGGGAGAAAGCCAGGGACAAGTCGTTTCACAGGTCTGGGGACATAGTCTTAAAGGGGGCATTGTTCATCAAAGTCACAATATGTCCCCAGATGGTTCTTAAAGGGCCACACACACCCAACAAAAGTCAATATGTCCTCAGGGGCACAATCTTCCAGGGGCCATAGTCATGTGGAAGGAGGCTGGCAAATAGGCTTCTCCAAAATCCAGGGAAGCAGGGCAATTTTTCATTTAAAGGGCCAGTTACAAACAGCAGTTTGTAACATATCTCCCCTTTTGGAGGGAGACTAACCAGGCACCTGACCTTCTGCCGGTCAGTGCCCAAGTTAGTCTCGCAACCCACCCACAAATAATCGCTAGCAGCAAAGTAGCCCCCCCACAATACGTAGTACTGGCCTGTAAGTTCCAGGTTGCAGGATGAAAGTGCAGCATCCTCGGCCTTCCTGGCGCAGCTGGGCAAATAGCTGATGGTACTTGGGGGGCAGAGGCCAGCGGCACTCTGCCCTGGTGCCAGCGCTTCTGCTGGGGTGAGGGGTTTGCAGGCCAGTCCTGTAACAAGGGGGTCTGTAGGGCAGAGGCCAGCAGCGCTCTGTCCTGATGCCAGCTCTTCTGCTGGGGGAATTGGGGCATAGTCCTGCCCGGTGGCAAAGGGAACGTGGGGGTCAGAGGGGGTTAACATCTCCACTGTTAACCCTGGGCCCAAGTTAGGAGTTAGCTGGGGAGGGGGAGATTGGCTTACCTCCTCCTCCTGATACTCCGGTGGCCGTTGGGAAGGGAGGTCGATGCTCTCCGCTTCCTGTGGAACATGCTGCGGCTGGGGAGAGAGACCGGTTGTCTCCTCTCCCTGGAAGGCACACTCCGGCTGGGGAGGGAGGTCGATGCTCTCCCCTCCCTGTAGCTGGGTCTGTCGCTGGGGATCTGGGCCGCCTGCCCAGCATCCCTGTAGGGCCGGTAGAGAGACTGCGGTCCCATCTCCACCTGCCTGCTGGGGGTCCTCCCAGGACCAGTCTATGAGGCCTGCTGCCTCTGGTATCTCTGGCTGGGGAAGGAGACTGGTTGTCTCTTCCCTCTGCACGGTATACTGCCGCTGGGGAGGGAGGTCGCTGCTCTCCTCTCCCTGTAACTCCGGCTGCCGCTGGGGAGGGAGGTCGTTGCTCTCCGCTCCCTGTGACTCACTTTCTCGCTGGAGACCAGGTGTCCAGACCCTCAAACTCCACAGTTGGCGCTCAAAGGCTCGTGCCGCTTTGTTCTCCGTATCCAATTCCCGGATGATGCGACTGACTACCTCCTGCGCAGGGTCTGGACCATATCGGACTAGCCGCCTCTTTACCTCTGGAACGAAATCCGCGCCCTCATAGCGACGGATCAGGTTGAGGTGCTCTTCACAGGGTTCTGACCAGTGTCTTGTCAGCTCCATGCTGCTGTAGGTAGGGACGCTGCGCAGTGGCTAGCGTTGCCCTCAATAACTCTCCTACGATACCAGTGCTGTTGTGGTGCTGCTCCTTGCGCTAGGACGCTAATCCCACCGCTGCCGCCAAATGTTACGGTTGCCTCCAGGCTGGCTGGAAGTTGGACCGTAGAAAAGGATGCTCCTAGCGCTCACCAAAGAATCATCAGCACCATAGTCAGCAATCCCTGTAGTGATATTAGCTGAAGCTGTCCCCTACAAACATGAGTCAAAGCTGCAAGTTAGAGGGACAGAAAATAGGTCTGATGTGCTGGAGCACACAGCCTGCTTTTATTCAGGTTACATGCAAACAGGACACTCTCAGGGGGAGGCATAAAATCCCCCATCACACATTTGATATTAGATAGAGAGACACTCCCTTTGACAGGCCACAACATTTACTTCAGCAGATAACATTTTACACACAATAAAACAATGCAGTCCACCTTATCAATACTAGTCTGATTAGACAATGGGAAAGTTGATCACTAAACCTAATTAGAGCTAATCCCAGCAGACTTGTATTTAGAATAGGTTTCTTGAAGCTGAACAAAATTTAACTCTTAATGGCACACAATGAAACTGAACCAAGTGGGAGAAAGCCAGGGACAAGTCGTTTCACAGGTCTGGGGACATAGTCTTAAAGGGGGCATTGTTCATCAAAGTCACAATATGTCCCCAGATGGTTCTTAAAGGGCCACACACACCCAACAAAAGTCAATATGTCCTCAGGGGCACAATCTTCCAGGGGCCATAGTCATGTGGAAGGAGGCTGGCAAATAGGCTTCTCCAAAATCCAGGGAAGCAGGGCAATTTTTCATTTAAAGGGCCAGTTACAAACAGCAGTTTGTAACAGACCCATTTTGCCAAAGGAAAGTAAGTTGCCTAATAATTATGCACACCTGATATAGGGTGTTGATGTC
Source organism: Bombina bombina (assembly GCF_027579735.1). Lineage (NCBI taxonomy): Eukaryota > Metazoa > Chordata > Amphibia > Anura > Bombinatoridae > Bombina > Bombina bombina. Next base: position 26,536,531 of record NC_069510.1, on the reverse strand, counting down.
ATTAGACCACACCCCTTCTCATTACAGAGATGCACATCACCTAATATGCTTAATTGGTAGTAGGCTTTCGAGCCTATACAGCTTGGAGTAAGACAACATGCATAAAGAGGATGATGTGGTCAAAATACTAATTTGCCTAATAATTCTGCACTCCCTGTACTTTACTTTATACAATCATATATACTTTATACAATCATATATACTTTATACATTCATATATACTTTGCTTTATACAATCATATATACTTTATACAATCATATATACTTTACTTTATACAATTATATATACTTTATACATTCATATATACTTTACTTTAAACAATCATATATATTTTACTTTACACAATAATATACTTTACTTTAGACAATCATATATACTTTACTTTACACAATCATATACTTTACTTTACACAATCATATACTTTACACAATCATATACTTTACTTTACATAATCATATACTTTACACAATCATATATACTTTACTTTACACAATCATATACTTTACTTTAGACAATCATATATACTTTACTTTATACAATCATATATACTTTATGCAATCATATATACTTTATACATTCATATATACTTTATACAATCATATATACTTTACACAATCATATACTTTACTTTAGACAATTATATATACTTTATACATTCATATATACTTTATACATTCATATATACTTTATACATTCATATATACTTTACTTTACACAATCATATACTTTACTTTAGACAATTATATATACTTTATACATTCATATATACTTTATACAATCATATATACTTTATACATTCATATATACTTTATACAATCATATATACTTTATACATTCATATATACTTTATACAATCATATATACTTTATACATTTATATATACTTTACTTTATACAATCATATATACTTTATACAATCATATATACTTTATACATTCATATATACTTTATACAATCATATATACTTTACTTTACACAATCATATACTTTACTTTAGACAATGATATATACTTTATACATTCATATATACTTTATACAATCATATATACTTTAATTTACACAATCATATACTTTACTTTAGACAATGATATATACTTTATACATTCATATATACTTTATACAATCATATATACTTTATACATTCATATATACTTTACTTTACACAATCATATACTTTACTTTAGACAATGATATATACTTTATACATTCATATATACTTTATACAATCATATATACTTTATACATTCATATATACTTTACTTTACACAATCATATATATTTTACTTTACACATACACCTGCTATACAAACACACAAGAGTTCATCATTACAGATTTTTATAAGCTATTTAGATAATACGGATACTAGTGAGAATTTGTTTCGCTTTCTCTCTTTACAGGTATTTGGCAACATTGCGTTGGTGGACGATAGCGCCATTAACAGACATAATAATTTCCGAACCTTCCTGCAGGCCTTAATGCTCCTCTTCAGGTATGGCCTATTTTCAAGAAATATTATATTTACCAGTAGGTTGCCGAGCCTTTTTTATAGGATCAAATTCTTTTGTCAATTGTTTCAATAATATATAATACATTTTTTTCAGTAAATAGAAAACGCAAGCGTATGCGCTGCTTCTACATGCAATTATGTATGGTTAAAGGGACAGGAAACGCCAACATTTCCTTTCATGATTACATGAACGTAAAATTTAAAATAACTTTCCAATTTACTTCTATTATCAGTTTTGTTTCATTCTCTTGTTATCTTTTGCTGAAGGAACATCATTGCACTACTGGCAGCTAGCTGAATACATCTAGTTAGCCAATCACAAGACAAGTGTGGGCAGGCACCAATCAGCAGCTAGCTCCCACTAGTGTATGATATGTGCATATTCTCTTTCAACAAGGGATACCAAGAGAAGGAAGCAAATATAAAATAGAAGTGAATTTAAAAGTGTCCTAAAATGACCCGCTCTATCTGAATCATGCAAGTTTAATTTTTTCTTTTCTATCCCTTTAATTTTAGTTTCCAAGGTTCAACTCTGAATTATAGCGACATGGAAGTTCTTAGTTTCCTATTTCAATTTAAAAAAAAACATTACAGACTCCATTTTTGGCATGAAAATGAAGATTCAATTTCATAAAAATAGGTCCTAGATTTTTAGAAGCCAAAAACTTGTTGGTGCGACTTTTACAAAATTAATTTTATACTTTGTAGTATACGCTCTTACAGACATACAACAAATATTGGGGTTTCCCATGAGTTAAGCATCTGTTGTGAAAAAAATTTAAGAAAATATTGAATATAATTTTGTTTTTATTTTACCAGTTGCTAAATATTTTCCCACTAAAATATTAGTATTATAATACCCTGGTCTGAATATGTCAACAAATTACATTTTTATATTTTTTAATTAAATTTGTTTTAAATGCGCATTGTAGCGCAAACATAAATGGTTATAGTTGCATTAAAGCTGTGCCTGTGATTTTTCTCTTAGGAGCGCAACAGGGGAAGGTTGGCATGAGATTATGCTGGCGTGTCTCAGTAAACGACCCTGCGACCCTCGATCGGGCAACGTCAAAGATGAATGTGGAAGTGATTTTGCATATTTTTATTTTGTCTCCTTCATCTTTTTGTGCTCCTTTCTGGTAAGTCTAAAAATATGAATGTAAAAGTAAGTGTATCAAACACGCCCAACGTTTTTTTGTTGAGCGCAGTTTCTTCATAGTGGAATTAACTTGATGCCATATTGTGTTATACTCACAGTTATGCTAAAGATAATTCATCTTAATAACATTAGATTATGTTTACATTTTAGTTAGAAATTACTAAGGAATTAGTTACTATGAATTAATCTCAATCGACTGTATATATCACATTACAAATTTGGTACTATTACACATGGCTAAAGGGAAAGATTATCCAATTTTTTTCTCCTCTTTAATTTGTTCTTAATGTTCTTTTTTACCTCCTAGAGTGTATTAATTAGTTTACAAGTAGCTCCTTTACCTTTATATCAGCATTTGAAATCTCTAATCTTGCCTGTGGTATCCCTACCTGTACTGAAAGTTTCTATACTTAAATCTAGGCTATAATTTTTAATCTACAGATCTCACTGGTTTTTCTCACAGATTAAATGGTGGCAAGATTTTATCAAAATACTCAGAACACTTATTATTATGAAAATTATTTATGAAAAAATAACAATTTTAAGGTGCAGTGAACACAGCGTAATTTGATTTTAAACATACGTTGGGTTCTCCCTGTGTACTTTGATCTCCATTGCAAACTTTTACTTTGCAGAAAGCTCTCATTATTTTTAAGGGAAACATCTCGACACTTGCAGGGACAGACACCTTTTTAATAGAATTACACGAAGGCTTGCGTGGAAAACCATGTCTAGACTGCCAATTGTTTTAGATTTTGCACCTAAGGATTTAGTAAAAAAAAAGATATGGCAGCATTTGTGTGTAGAGAAAGTGATAACATAAGGAGAACTGCATGCTCAACCCATTTTGCCGGGTTGTGTTGTCAAAGAACAAAAACAGCTGTTTCATATAACAAAATAAACCCAAATAAGTGATTTCTCATATGTTTTATACTCAGCTACTGTTATAACATATCATTGGAATCACATAAAGGGAAAAACAGTTTACAGCTTACTATCCCTTTAATTACCTAGTGGGAAGCATGGAGCTGGTTTTTCAATCACAAATGACTGGTGCCTGTTTTCTGATCAGAGCAAAACCCTTGGAGGGCACAAGTACATAAACACATGCAAATGCTGATGATTTATTTCAACTCTAATAACTGGGACAGTACCACACCCCTGAGCCTAACAATACCAAGAAAATGAATTAGATCTGATCATGGAAGTCAATTGGAAAAGTTTCTTAAAATTGTACAATCTATCTGAAGTGTGAAAGAAAAACTCCAGGTTTATTGTCACTTTAATTAATTATTCCTATGGTCTAGTGCAGGGGTCAGCAACCTTGGCTGCCCAGATGTTTTGAAACTACATTTCCCATGATGCTGAGAAACTCTTTAGGCTTTCTGAGCATCATGGGATATGTAGATCCAACAAGTCTGGCATGCCAATTTTGCTGACCGTTGATCTAGTGAACTTGCATTGAATGTTGGTTATATTTATTTTGTTCCAGTATTACTGATGCAGCCATTTAATATAAAAATAAAGGGTAGGCCCTGCACTCACTGCAAAGTATCAGGTGCACGCTACAGGGGTCCATGCACATACCCCAAATCCAAACAGCAAAGCGTAAGTTTCAATAGCCTTTCATTTGAGACATCACAAAAAAACAATAAACGCCGGGGGTCTAACGCGACCCCCGACGTTTCTTGTTTTTCCGCCGTTTTTTGTTTTTTTGTGATGTCTCAAATTAAAGGCTATTGAAACTTACGCTTTGGTGCTACTACTCTCTATTTGTTATTTTTTGTGATGGACCAGTGAATGAAATATTATATGAAAAAAAACCTCAATGATCCAATAGAATGTGAGATTTCATTTATTAGAGCTAATTGGACTAATAGAGATGAGATAAGTTTATTAAAGTGACACTAAACCCACATTTGTTTTCTTTCACGATTCAGACAGAGCAGCAATTTTAAGCAACTATCTAGTTTACTCCTATTATAAATTTTTTTTCTCTTGCTATCTTTATTTGAAAAAGCAGGAATGTAAGGTAAGCAGGCGGTCCGTTTTTGGTTCAGAACCTGGGTAGCGTTTGCTGATTGGTGGCTACATTTAGCTTACATTCTTGATTTTTAAATAAAGATACCAAAGGAACAAAGAAACATTGATAAGAGAAGTAAATCTGAAAGTTGCTTAAAATTGCATGCTCTATCTGAATCATGAAACAAAAAAAAATGGGTTTGTGTCCCTTTAAGCAGAGTTCAAATAACTAAAAGAAATGAGTTATATCATTGAAGAGCACTCAGTGGTCCTAGATTTTCATAGTTTTATAGAGCTTTACGCAGGGAACCACTAGAAGGAGTAATTTTATTGAGAGGTGCTGAATAGGCACTACATAAACTATTAATTTCATGAAACACCCAACTGACCAAATAAGAATAAAGAAATTATACATTTTATGTAGAATCACTTGCTGGACTAAAACAAATGAGTAATTTATAGAGGCGCACTCAATGGATTTTAAAGAAGTGGATCCATTTATGGAGGAACACTCAATGGAATATATAGAAGTGGATCCATTGATGGAGGAACACAATGGAATTTATAGAAGTGGATCCATTTATGGAGGAGCACTCAATGGAATTCATAGAAGTGGATCCATTTATGGAGGAACACTCAATGGAATTTATAGAAGTGGATCCATTTATGGAGGAACACTCAATGGCATTTATAGAAGTGGATCCATTTATGGAGGAACACTCAATGGAATTCATAAAAGTGGATCCATTTATGTAGTAAAACTCAATGGAATTTATACAAGTGGATCCATTTATGCAAGAGCACTCAATTGAATTTAAAGAAGTGGATCCATTTATGCAGGAGCACTCAATATAATTTATAGAAGTGGATCCATTTATGCAGGAACACTCAATGGAATTTATAGAAGTGGATCCATTTATGCAGGAGCACTCAGTGGAATTTATAGAAGTGGATTTATTTATGGAGGAGCACTCAATGGAATTTATAGAAGTGGATCTATTTATGGAGGAGCAACCAATGGAATTCATAGAAGTGGATCCATTTATGGAGGAACACTCAATGGAATTTATAGAAGTGTATCCATTTTTGGAGGAGCACTCAATGTAATTCATAGAAGTTGATCCATTTTTGGAGGAACACTCAATGGAATTCATAGAAGTGGATCCATTTATGGAGGAACACTCAATAGAATTTATAGAAGTGGATCCATTTATGGAGGAGCACTCATTGGAATTCATAAAAGTGGATCAATTTATGAAGTAACACTCAATGGAATTTAAAGAAGTGGATCCATTTATGGAGTAAAACACAATCGGCTAGATTACGAGTTTTGCTTTATGGGTGAAAAAGCAGCGTTATGGCTCTTTTCACTACCGCTGGTATTACGAGTTTTGCAGGTATAGGTGTACGGCACACTTTTTTGGCCGTAACGCAACGTAACTACCGCAGCTTTCAATAAGTCCTTTTTCAATGGAACTTCCACAGCGCCGGTATTACGAGTTTGCATGTCCAGCCAAAAAGTGAGCGGTACAGCCTATACCATCAAGATCCATACCGTAAACTGAAAGTCAGTAGTTATGGCTTTTATGTTACAAAGCTGTAACATAAAACTCATAACTAAAGTGCTAAAAAGTACACTAACACCCATAAACTACCTATTAACCCCTAAACCGAGGCCCTCCCACATTGCAAACACTAAAATAAAATTATTAGCCCCTAATCTGCCGCTCCGGACATCGCTGCCACTATAATAAACATATTAACCCCTAAACCGTCGTACTCCCGCATCGCAAACACTAGTTAAATATTATTAACCCCTAATCTGCTGTCCCTAACATCGCCGCAACCTGCATTACTATTATTAACCCCTAATCTGCTGCCCAGAAAATCACCGCCACTATACTAAAGTTATTAACCCTTAAACCTAACCCTAAGTCTAACCCTAACACCCACTAACTTTAATATAATTAAAATAAATCTAAATCAATATTACTATCATTAACTAAATAATTCCTATTTAAAACGAAATACTTACCTATAAAATAAACCCTATGCTAACTACAATATAACTAATATGTCTTACACTAAAACTTAACTTTACACTACAATTAAATAAATTATAATAATTAAATACAATTAACTAAATTACAAAAAAACAAACACTAAATTACACAAAATAAAAAATAAATGATCAAATATTTAAACTAATTACACCTAATCTAATAGCCCTATCAAAATAAAAAAGCCCCCCCAAAATAAAAAAAAGCCCTAGCCTAAACTAAACTACCAATAGCCCTTAAATGGGCCTTTTGTGGGGCATTGCCCCAAATAAATCATGTCTTTTACCTGTAAAAAAAAATACAAACAACCCCCCAACAGTAAAACCCACTACCCACACAACCAAACCCCCCAAATAAAGTCCTATCTAAAAAACCTAAGCTCCCCATTGCCCTGAAAAGGGCATTTGTATCGGCATTGCCGTTAAAAGGGCATTTAGCTTTTTTTCAGCCCAAACCCTAAGCTAAAAATAAAACTCCCCCAATAAACCCTTAAAAAATCTAACACTAACCCCCGAAGATCCACATACAGTTTTTGAAGACCGGACATCCATCCTCAACGAAGCGACAGAAGTCCTCAGTGAAGCCGGCCGAAGTCTTCATCCAAGCCGGCAGAAGTCTTCATCTAGACGGCATCTTCTATCTTCATCCATCTGGCGTGGAGCGGCTCCATCTTCAAGACATCTGGCGCGGAGCATCCTCTTCTGACGACGGCTAATGAAGAATGAAGGTTCCTTTAAGGGATGTCATTCAAGATGGCGTCCCTTGAATTCCGATTGGCTGATAGAATTCTATCAGCCAATCGGAATTAAAGGTGAAAAAAATCCTATTGGCTGATGCAATCAGCCAATAGGATTGAGCTTTAATCCTATTAGCTGATTCAATCAGCCAATAGGATTGAGCTTGCATTGGCTGATAGGATTAAAGCTCAATCCTATTGGCTGATTGCATCAGCCAATAGGATTTTTTCACATTTAATTCTGATTGGCTGATAGAATTCTATCAGCCAATCGGAATTCAAGGGACGCCATCTGGGATGATGTCCCTTAAAGGAACCTTCATTCTTCGTTAGCCGCCGTCAGAAGCAGATGCTCCCCGCCGGATGTCTTGAAGATGGAGCCGCTCCACGCCGGATGGATGAAGATAGAAGATACAAAGACATGGGGAATCAAATCTCCATGTGGTTTTTATGACATATGTTAATGAATACAAGAATGAACTAGACACACAATGGAAGAACAGTCAAATCAATTGGCCATTTATTTTCAGAATCAACCTCTTAAATATCATGTTAACCCAGTGAATTTTTGTAAGTAGTGCTCCCTTCACACAAGTAGTGCTCCCTTTCACACAGAAAGCATCCTCACTTCCAATCCTGAAATCCCAATAGACATCAATATAGATGTCGTCATAGATTCTGGCATGATATGGGCATGTTTATGAGAAGAATACATTGTTTCTTTCTTCCCAAAGATGGACCATGCTATGCAGGACATCAATTAGTACTAGCCCATGAGTAGGTGGATCTTGTATTTGTTAGATGTGATATTGATCAGGTTTATCTAGAGATCAAGATTATGGAGCCCAAGGGGCCAATTTATCAGGACCCGAATGGGGCCGTATACACCCTATTCCGTGCGAGTCTTCAGGCTCGCTGGAAACCGGAGTTAAAAAGCAGTGGTCTTAAGACCACTGCTCCTTAAATCGTCCACCTACTTTGAGGCGGCGGAAAGCAATCCGCCCGATTGCATACGATTGTTTTGATTGACACCCTCTGCTAGCAGCTGATTGGCCACGAATATGCAGGGGGCGGCATGTGCAGGGGGCAGTATGGGGCCGTATACACCTGTTTCCGTGCGAGCCTTGAGGCTTGCCGGTAACAGAAGTTAAGAAGCAGTGGTCTTAAGACAGCTGCTCCTTAACTTGTCCACCTGCTCTGAGGCAGCAGACAGCAATCCGCCAGATCACATACGATCGGGTTGATTGACACCCCCTGTTAGCAGTTGATTGTCCGTGAATGTGTAGGGGGCTGCATTGCACAATCATTTCTAGTGAAATGTTTGTGCAATGATAAATGCAGACGACATATGGTGTTGTCGTTCGCACTTTCATAAATCGGCCCCCATGACTGGTGACAAAAAACAAAGACAAACTCTAAAACTTAATGGTTATCATGGTCCAAAGCAAGCTATGGTCAAATCTAAGGCATAAACAGATAACTAAAAATTGAATGAAGACCGCATGACAGATGCTCACTTAAGAAGGATGATGACACACATGGTATTGTCATGACATCCATGTGTGCGTTATCTTGTAAAAGATTCCAAATCTAGATGGTAATACACCATACGTTACCATGTAGGGATATGCTGCTGAGTATGACTTTTGTGGAGATTACAAGGTCAGAATAGAATGTAGGTATCTAATGGCCAAACCCAAGCAAAATAGCCAATATCCCTCCTTAGTGACAGGTCCTGGATAATAATAAAAAGGAATGGATAATTAATTTCTATAGGACAGGTTTCAATTTACAAATTTTAGGACATCTGTAGCTATAAATGCTCTTTTTCCCCTAGAAAAGGTTTTCTCATTGACAAACTTATTTTACTGAATAAACATTCAGTAAATGGGATTACTATTCTCTGGAGTTTTGGAGATGAAAGACTAATTTCTCCAGATTAAACTTTATATTTGATGTTTAAATATTTAGATATGTAACAAATACTGATAGTGGATCTCTAGTACTTGTATTAAAACCACATTTAAAAAGCATTAAGGTTAAAACATGTCAAGGAACCTTGGCAGAAAATGAGTACTTATACTTGTAATACAATCTGACAGATTAAGTAATTGGTCCCAGTTGGTAGTCTTCACTAGAGCAAGTACCTTGCTTCTCTTGGTTCATTTATCTTAATCTGTCATGATTTTCTGATATCCTCTCAGTTTCCATCAATTTTTAAGCCTGTGGAATGCTGTTCTAATGTTATAAGGTTCCATTGTTACCACAGAACAATGTTAAACACTGTAATAACATAAGCAGGGCTAATTTGGAAATGGAGTTTCCAAAACTAACATTGAAAGCTGCACAATGTATAGAAATTAGAGTTTTATTAATCAATGAGCTGGTCTATAATATTAACAACTGTTAAATATCATTCGGCCCTTAATTGTGTCCTGAAACATTTCTAAGAATTCTACTTTGTTAGAATAATTTGACAACATTTTTGGATTTAGTTGTCCAGAGTATTCCAAGATTTCAGTGGACACCCCACATATCTATGTAAAAAAAAGATTGATGTCCCCCACACACATTTTCTGTACTGTTATCAATATTTACTATGTGCCTGGTTAGACTTGGTGTCTATAACCATTTTTTCTTTTGTGACCATCACCTTTAAATTCCTTTTTAATGTATTTTTTTTGTTGTTGTTGTTGTTTGTGTTTCCTTTGAATAGATGCTAAATCTCTTTGTGGCCGTCATCATGGATAATTTTGAATATCTGACGCGTGACTCTTCAATCTTGGGTCCACACCACCTGGATGAATTTATCCGTGTCTGGGCAGAGTATGACCCAGCTGCTTGGTATGTAAAAGAACATGACTGCAAAATTTGCCCACATGTTTATTATCTTAGAAAATAAAACTAACTGCAAAAAAAGAGGTCACTGTCGAAAAGGAACAATTTTTAGGGCTTCATATTTTGTTATACATAATTTATTTGTGAATATGAACAGTGTTCCCTGATATCCATGATCCTCAAAAGCAAATAAAAGTGTTGTATGTGTCTGTAATATAACTATGTATATAATTGTTTCACAGTACTGAGATGACTATAGATTACATTATTCTCTATATAAGTTAGTATGTTAATAAGATTCAACCTTCTTGACTTCAGCTGCTCATAACAATAACCAAAGGGCAGAAGGACAGTTTATAAATATGCCATATAGAGTATCCATATTTACATTACATATCCTGCACAAATGTTGACAGTAGAAATAACAGTAGCCTATTTAATAGTTTCCCCCTCCCATTTAAAGATTACTGGAGCAATTTATTGATGACATAATTGTCTTGATTCCTAGTTTTAAAGCAATTAAGGCTTTTGTATTTCCTTTTTTCCAGCATATGACATAAAGGGTACCTTAACAATGTCCGTCATTAGTCTACTTTTTTTTACAATAGTTTTCTATTGATTTCATCTATGAAATAGCCAAAGCTTTCCCATAAAAGACTATTAATACCCTTGTTTAATAAGTCAAAGGCAAAGTGCCAGAAATGATTACAGTCCCCTTTGTGGGAAAGCCCTCCGTATAACAGTAATATTAATCATTATTTCATCACAAGTGGGAACATATTTGTATTATGAATTGTTTTAACATTATATGTAGAACTACATATTTTTTACAGGTGAAACATTATCTAACAATATTTTGTTTAATGAAATTTATACAGATTAATAAAAATGGTAAGAGGGTTTTTTTCAGCTATGTTAGACTGTAGTAGCCAAAAATATGTAGAATAATTTGATACTTTAAAAAACCTATTGAGATGTTTTCTATTGAATGATTTCACCAACTGATTTTCTTTGTTGAATCTAAAGGAGGACATTTTAAATATTTTATAGTTTTTGATACTAATTAGATAATTTTGATAACATAATTAGATGTTCTTGTGTCAAAAATAGTTTATTTTTTTATTTTTTTTATGTTTGTGAGCTGTGTTACTGTTCACCTATAGGAGTGTGAGAGCCAGTTAGCATTAATAGGTTGTACACTATTGATAATAATCATGTATTATTATTTTTTATATCAACTGAAATTGTGTTAACATTTGTTTATTTTATTTATATGAATATATGGTCTAGATTTAATAAACCTATACTCATCGCTATTGTATAGTCCATCAATAGTTGGCGGGACATGAATATACTTATGTAGATCTATTTCATAGACATATATGTGATAACTCGTACAACTAATGAGATCTGCAGGCCACGTAAGAAAACAAAAATTGCAACTGCAACATCTAAAAATGGCATTTAGCAGTCACGCTTGTACAATCTTACTTTTTATTTTATACACATTTTTGTGATTGTAAGTTACAGTCATTTCAGCTTCTTAAACTGGATTTTTATTGGCAATCGCCAAACGGACATTAAACAGCTGGGTACAGCTACATTAGCACGGTCACTACTTTCCTATTGTTTCCCTCCTATAGCTGCAGATCTCTTAGAAGCTGTTCTCTTTTAACTCATTACAGAAGCCAGCTGGTAAAGCTCTGCATTTTATACTGGGAGCCGCCATCTTGTAGCGTATTGTTGCATCATGTGACGGAAGCTGTGCACTTTCACAGATCAGTGATGTAACTGACTTTTTGCCAGCTGTACCTTGCAGTTCAGTTTAGCTCACATAATAGAGGGCAGAAGTGTTACATTTATGCAGTTTTGTGTACAGTTTAAAAGATACATAACAAATATATAAGCTCCAAGATGGCGCCCCACGGTGAAAATGCAGAGCTTCAATAACTGATACTTGTAAGGAATTAGTAACCTGCTACTGTAGTTATACTCAGCAGTTAAATTTCCCTTTAACCGTTTGCCTTTCGGTCTTGTTTATTAGCAACCAAGATTATTTTCACAGGTTTTTTCAGAAAATAAAAGTCACAAAAATTGTGTTTTGAAGATCTAAAAACCATGTGTTGCCACCTTCCTACAGTAATAGTTATTCAACAAAGACAAACTTCCTTCTGCACAATGAGGTTCCAAACTTTTGGTGATATTTTTAACCTTGTAACTTTGCACGCACTTTCTTCTTATCAAAATAAATTTCCTGCACTTTTCTTCTTGATTTTAGATGAAAATGTCAGCAAATCAATAACGGTTTTCTCAATAATTGGGGGGGGGGAGTTTAATTATTAATATTTTATATTTGTTAATACTTTATATTAATAAATACAAATAATATTTATATTAAAGGGATATGATACCAATTGTGTTTTTCTTTCATGATTCAGAAAGAGCATGCAATTTTAAGCAACTTTTTCATTTCATCTATTCTCATTTTTTTCTTCGTTCTCTTGGAATCTTTATTTTATTTTAAAAAGCAGGAATAAAAGCTTAGGAGTCGGCCCATTTTTGGTTCAGAACCCCCTGGGTAGCGCTTGCTAATTGGTTGCTACATTTAGTTCAGCACCCTGGGTAACGCTACATTTAGCAACCAATCAGCAAGCGCTACCCAGGGTGATGAACCAAAAATGGGCCGGCCTCTAAGCTTAGATTCCTTCTTTTAAATAAAGATACCAAGAGAACAAAGTAAATTGATAATAGGAGTAAATTTGAAAGTTGCTGAAAATGACATGCTCTATCTGAATCAGAAAAAAAGAATTGTGTTTCATATCTCTTTAATAAATAAGTTTTTTTTTTTAAAAAATGAATTGAGCAAACATGTTCAGTATATCAATTATGCCCTTATACAAATATTCTTCAGATTCTTTAGCACTTATCAGATACCACTCTACCCAATTGCAACACACATGAACTCTGTTAATACCGCAAACCCATTTCAGTTTTGTTTCATCGACAGCCGTTATCTACCATTAACAGTGCCGTTGTGAGGAAATCGAGATCAAATATCACGACAATTATCATCCTCAGCTATGTTTAACGCAGAAAGATTGTGATCGTTTTAATAAAATAAAAAACTAATGTCAGACAAGAATATCAGAAAAATTGGAATTGACCCTAAAATTTCACAATATAAATAAATTGGAGGGTTTTTTTTTGTTTTGTTTTTTAAACTATATGTGCTACAAAAAAAATTACAAATGTTTCATTTTAAATTTCTGGACCCTTTAAATGCTGTTATTTTATGTGCATACTATATTTTTGTTAGTACAGCGTCCCTTTTTGTTGTATCTATGTAGCTAAATCGAAATAGACGAAAATAGTTTAGTTTTATGTGTTAGAGGAGAGGAATTCTAAAATTCTGTCTTCTTAGCATCCTTCAAGGACCTGTACACAAAATAATAATTCGTATACATAGCTTTAAAAGGACAAGCTTCTACACGTCTGATAAGACAACACTGGTTAATTTAGTACAGGAATGTGCATTTTTTAACAAAACAAAAACCATATACATTTTGACATGTCCTCTTTTAGATAAAATAAAAAAATGGCAACAATATTTTGAACAACCCAAATCTAGAGTGAATATATTCATAGATTCTTAGATTATTTATAGTCTGTTTAAATGAATCATCATTAAGTTAGATTACAACTTTGTATTCATATCTTAGATGTATAATTGGCATGCTAAAAATAATTGATTCACTTGTTTCGGTGGTGATATCAGATGTACTGGATGTTATTTTGTTCTGAAGCAATAGATTAATACAAAAGCATATCAGTAATTAGACTTATCAAGTCTTATGTTTAAGACATTATAGATGATTTATTACTAACTGGTCCTACAGAGAACATCTAGTTATCAACATATCACAGCCTCAAACTATTGGATTAAATAAATTGAAGAAGTATTTTGTCTAGAATAATGAAGGCCTTTTGGAAAACTTTCTAATACGTATCAAGGTGGGACACATTTTCTAGCCTTCAATCAGTATCTATGTGTGTCCCACGTGCTTGGTTAGGACAGGATTTGAGGTGTTTTTATTTCCCTGATTTACTGTTCTTTTTCTAGTTGCCGAATACACTATAAGGATATGTACAATTTATTGCGTGTAATTGCCCCTCCACTGGGGCTGGGGAAACGCTGCCCGTCGAGGGTAGCATACAAGGTTTGCAGCCTAAGCAAGTTTGCATCCATGCCAAATGGGGCTCGGGGCAATGGGAAAGTCTGAGAACGACTAAGGGTGCTGTGCCTGCATGGGTATGTGAGGCCAGCATTACCCTCAACCACCTCATTATGCTTCCACCCCTGCCAATGAGGGTTACAGGTAGCTTCACCAGAGAGTTCCTCAGGATTTTTTAGGGGATTTTAAGCGGGTGATGGCCATAGAAGATGTGGGGTGTTATTATGGAAATTTAAGTATATCTTATGGTTTATCTTCGGTGAGGCTACCTTCCCCTTCCAAAGCATGGTGAATGTTGTTTATTCCATTTAATGCCATAGAGATGTAGAAAGCACCTTGAGAAATGTGGCATTGAAAGGTTTAAACGGGTGCCCCTTCTGGCAAGGACAAGAGACCATAAAATATCATAGGTGCTCTTCTGTGCCAGATTCCAAGGGTCACCCACTCTGCTCAAGAATCAACTCTGCTGAGCTTCTGTATCATGAGATGTTTGTACAGAAGACATGCAGCAACCATATCCTTCCTTTCCTTCTACCTTCACTTAGAAAAAACATACCTGTGGTTCGGTTACAGGACTGTCCAGTTTCAAGCTAATCAGATATGTTTTTTTTTTGTCTGTTTCCCTCCCATACCTCCATCCCATGCTTGGCTTCCATCTCTTGTTTCACTTTACATTGCTCCCCTGTAATGTCCCCATCTCATTTTTCCCCCACTTGTTCATGCTTCTCTTTTTTTCCTTGCCTAAATTTGTTCCTCTAAACCTTACATTTATCATTTTTTTTCTTTCTCTATGTGTCTTTTTTATGTTGTTTTCCTCTTTTTGTGGCCACGTTCTCTTGTTCCTCTACTATGGACCCATCATTCTCTTGTGCGTACATCTTGCTTTATCTCCTGTGACTTTTAATTTGCTACATCTGTTGTTCCTCGATACATCATTGGTTTTTTTTTTATTTCTTCTCCTTCATCTTGATGTTCTATTTGGGTCCAAATCCATGTTTTTCACTTGACAATTTGTCCATATTTTACCATGGCAATTTGTCACCTGCTATATCTGTCTGCCATTGACTGTCTGTCCTCCCTCTCCATGCGTCCTTTTGTCTTTGCTCCTGCACCATGTGCCCCACCTTTCCGTTGCTGCAGTGGGCGCATTGGTTACACTGACATGTACGAGATGCTTCGACACATGCCCCCTCCCCTTGGCCTGGGAAAGAAATGCCCCGCACGCGTGGCATATAAGGTAGATCAACTGTGTACACCCTGCACCAGTAACTCTGCCTCACTGGTTTCCAGCCTTATCCTGTCTCTGTACTGTGCCCGTACCGTGCTGTGTATTTCTCCCTGTGATTTCTGCTCTCCTCTCCCTTTTTTTTCTTCCTGCTTTACCCACTGTTACTCCAATAACACAGTAGGTGCCCAGTCCTGCAGAACTTGCGCTTTGTAAGATCTGCAAAGCATCTCTCAATCTCCCCATTACCTTAAGAAGCCTGTGGGTAACACCCTATCATGATTGGCGAGATCTGTAGGCCTTTGTGTCAGCCTATGCTCAGGATCTCAATGCTTTTATAAGGGTTAATGGGGGCGCACATAGTCTTTGCCCCAGTCTCATTAGCTGTCACAAGCTGCCTCTGTCATTTATCCTTTCAGGCTTTTACACACGCAGATAAATCTCCAACAACTTGTGGCTCTGGTTTGCACGTTGCTTGTCGCATGTTCTGTTGCATGACAATCAGTGCATGGTCTATGTTTACTGCATAAATATGTGCTCACGTTTCTATATCTCTTACCCCTAGTTATTTCTTTCTGTCAATCAGTCTAAATGTTACAGTTCTTTCTTGTTCAACTCTTCTGTTTATATATTTAGATTTCGCTTTATATATTGAAATTTATTTGCTCCCTTTTTTTTTACACCAATTTCCTTTTTTTTCTTCTTTTTTTATCTCTGTATTTTAGTTAATGTCCCTTCCAGTGTCTCTGTCATATTTCTTCCCTGTTTATCTTTTTATTCTTTCTCTCTCTCTCTCTTTCCCTCTTTCTCTCTCTCTTTCCCTCTTTCTCTCTCTCTCTTTCCCCCACTCTCTCTCTCTCTTCCTCTTTCTCTCTCTCTCTCTCTATCCCTCTCTCTCTCTATCCCTCTCTCTCTCTCTCTCTCTCTCTCTCTGTCTCTCTCTCTCTTGCTCTCTCTATCTCTCTGTCCCTCTATCTCTCTCTCTCGCTCTTTATTTCTCTCTATATATATATTTTTTTCTCTCTCCCTTTATCTCTCTATCTCTCTCTATCTCTCTCTATCTCTTTCTCTCTCATCATCTCTCTTTCTCTCTCTTTCTCCCCCCTCTCTCTCTCTCTCTCTCTCTCTCTCCCCCCCCCCCCTCTCTCTCTCTCTCTCTCTCTCTCCCTTCCTCCCTCTCTTTCTTTCTCTCTTTCTCTCTCTCTTTTCTCTCTCTTTCTCTCTTTCTCTCTTTCTCTCTCTCTCTCTCTCTCTCTCTCTTTCTCTCTTTTCTCTCTCTCTCCCCCCTCTCTCTCTCTCCCCCTTCCTCCCTCTCTTTCTTTCTTTCTCTCTCTCTTTTCTCTCTCTCTCTCTCTCTTTTCTCTCTCTCTCTCTTTCTCTCTCTCTCTCTCTCTCTCTCTCTCTCTCTTTCTTTCTTTCTCTCCCTCTCTTTCTCTCTCTCTCTCTCTCTCTCTCTCTATCCTTCCCTCTTTCTTTCTTTCTTTCTTTCTTTCTTTCTCTCTCTCCCTCTCTTTCTCTCTCTCTCTATCCTTCCCTCTTTCTTTCTCTCTCTCCCTGTTACTTTGTAATATATTTCTTATGCTCTCCCTCACTCATCTTCCTTTCTCTCCCTCTTACTCCCCTCTCTTTCTTTCCCTCTTGTCCGGTCTTTCTCTCATCTCTCGCTCTGTCTTTTTTTCTGTCTATCTCTCTCCCTTACCCTCTTGTACCTCTCTCAAGTCTTCTACACTGTTCTTTCCATCTCTTTAATTCTCTCTCTTAGTGTTTCTCTCTATCCCTTCTTTTATTTTTTTTATTTTTATTTTTGTTATATACCGCTCTTTTATTCTGAGTTTATTTTTTTGAGAATTAAGTTATATATATTCCAAGTATTATCTCCAAATAAATTAAGAAAAGTTAACTACAGTTTAGCTCCTTCACTGTAGATTTCTCAAAACATTGAAGGGGTTAGACAGACTATCAACATCTAAAACAAAAATATTATTGTTCAGTTACTTGGAATTGGAAACAAAGTATCAAGACGGCAATGATTTAGCCCTCTCTCTGTCACCTGATCTTTTTCTTTGCCTATCCTATACACAAGAGTGCATGATAAACCTTTTTTGATGTATGGGATACTGAGTGACTCTCAACCATTTTGTTCAGCGAAAACCTTTACAAGTTACATTAAAACACAAATAAATACAAAAATAATGCTTATTTGCTAGACAAAGGGGGGATATTATATTTGGAGTAAGAGATATATTAACGCAAACAGAAAAAACAATTGCTCCATCCCATTTAACGTTCCCAGCTGCATCAACCATTTGGTAAATTTCCAACAAAATGTTATTGAAGCTAAAATCTATTTTTTTTTTACACCAAATCAGAAAAGGATCTAAACAAGTTGAATAAACTTTCATACAATATTGGCACCAAGATATTTATTTTTAATTATCCTACTTGAGACGCAGAGCATGAAAAAAAGAGTAAAATGATGTAGATTTGGTCATCCCATGCATGTTATTTTAATATATTTAACATGAATTACTGTCATATACTGTATTGTTACAGCTTCAGATAAGATCTATATTGAGTCTTGATGGGGATTTTCAAATTATAGTATTCTATAAATATTAATATTTTATATTGTGTTAGGAGGCCCAGTGAGTTAAAGCACACAGAAGCCATAGTTTTTTTTAAAAGTAATGCATAATACAAGTTTCTTTGTTACCAAAAAGCACTGTATATTGATATTTTCTCATATACGCACTATTGTAATTTAAAAAGTGTATGCCTTTCTGTAGGACATACCTAGGTAGGATGTGGGAGTGTGCATGAGTCCAGGGCATGCTGAAGACAGCACAAATGAGTAGCAGCATTCAACAAGGGCTGACCAAGCCCAACAATAAATATACATAAGAAACTTCCAGCTTCTATGTGTCAAACCTTACCTTTGTTACTTTTGCATAGTGTCCAAACAAGCAACGTTTCGGACCTAGAGAATGCCCTTAATCATGCTTATTTATGAATAAGAGCATGTTCTAGGATCAATACATTGCTTGTTTGGACCCTATCCAAAAGTAATAAAGGTCACGTTTGACACGTAGCAGCTGGAAGTTTCTTATGTACCATGGACAGTAAAGTAAAAAATTAACTTTTATGATTCAGGAAGAGCATAAACTTTTAAACACCTTTCCAATTTACTATTATTGTCTATCAAATTTAATTTGCTCTATCTGCATCCTTTATTTAAAGCATACGTAGGTACAGCAATGTACTACAGGGAGCTGTTTCTGAGCCTAACTAGGTTTACTTTTCAACAAAGGATTCCAAGAGAGCAAAGCAAATTAGATAATATAAGTGAATCAAAAAGTTGTTTAAAATAGCGCAAATTCCAAAGTTAAAATTTATTTAAAAAACAAAAAATTGATTTTCTCTGACTTATCAACTAAGACAAGGGGGTGTGTTCAATTCTGGTTTTGAAATTTCTGTGTATGAGCAAGAAATTAAAGGCTTTTACTGAATAAACAGAAGTACATTAATCTGATTCATGGCATCTGCAGCTAAGCCGACCAATAATAAGCTCCCAGTTTAGCTCAATGACTAGATTTGGCCACTAGAGGGCATGCATGATTTCTACATACAACTTTATAACTCTGCTGGTGCAGCTCATGATTGTTTTTTATGGGAAGTCCTGATTTATTCATAAGCTGTATTGCTTATGTATTGATAGTTACCTCATGAAGCACATTACTTGAGTTACAGCCCTCTTTAGAAGATAAAAAGGGACTAATATCACTAATTATGCAGATGAACTATCAATAATATTTGGGACCCTAAAATATAAAAATATAACTCACTGAGAAAAATTATTGCATTATACTAATTTAATCATCTATTAAAGGGATATAAAACCTTTAAAATGTATTTTGTGATTCAGACAGAGCATGTCAAATTAAAAAAAAAGGTTCAAATTTAATTCTGTTATCAAATTTACCTTGTTCCAACTTCCCATGATATTCTGTGTTGAAGAGATACCTAGGTAGGCATCTACAGGATCTAGTGATCTTATAAATGGATATCATTCTTGTAAAACTGCTGCCATATAGTGCTAAAGAACAACAATAGATACCAAGAGAACAAAGAAAAATTGATAACAAGTAAATTTGATAGTTGTTGAAAATCGCATGTTCTATCTGAATCATGAAAGAAACATTTTGGGTTTCTTATCCCTTTAAAAAATAGAAGTTTCTACATTTAGAACAATTTAAAAAAAATAATAATAATAAAAAATATCTATCTATATATATATATATATATATATATATATGTGTGTGTGTGTGTATGTATGTAGATAGATAGATAGATAGATAGATATACACAACAAAATAAAAAAAAATCCCTTTTAAACACCTTTTGCTTTGAAGTAAACATTGCACTTTGTACCACGCAAGAGCAAGAGATGTTTAATATCTACCCTTATATATGGAGTTGGGGTTGATGCTTTGTATATTTTTAAGCATACTGTGTTTGTGTGTGCTATGTTGTTAGCAACATCTTAAGAACAGGAAACCCCCCAAAAAATGTATTAGTGATTCAGACAGAGCATACAATTTCAAAACAGTTTTTATTTTACTTCTATTATCAAATTGACTTTGTTCTCATGATATTCTTTGTTGAAGAGACATCTAGATAGGTAGGGTTCATAATTCTGCAGCAGTACACAGCAGAAAGCACTGCTGCCACCTACTGTTCATGCAGATGTATAATTATAAAACTACTGCTCCAGTCACGTGCACATTTAACCCCCTGCTTTACAACAAAGGATAACAAGAGAACAAAGTCAACGTGCTAATAAAAGTAAATTGGAAAGTCTGTTAAAAATTACACTTTATCTAAATCATGACATTTTTGGAGGGTTTATGTTCCTATAAAATTATTCTTTTGCACTGCTTTCTGTTGCTTTTTTTTTACCATGTGCTTAAAGTCACACAATAGCCAAAGTAAACTTCATGGAAAGGAACTACCAAAGAGATAATAAAAGTGTATCTCTCTCTCTAAATATATTATATATTTACATCTGTGTGAATCATGAACGTTTGATTTTGTCCCTTAAAGGGACATGAAACCCCCAAATATTTTATTTTGTGATTCAGATAGAGAATACAATTTTAAACAACTTTCCAGTTTACTTCTATCATTTAATTTGCTTCCTTCTCTTGTTATCCTTTGCTGAAAGGTGTATCTAGGCAAGCTCACGAGCAGCAGAGAGCCTAGGTTCTAGTTGTTGATTCGTGGCTGCATATATATATCGATTGGGATTGGCTCACCAATGTGTTCAGTTAGAAACCATTAGTGCATTGCTGCTCCTTCAACAAATGATACCAAGATAATGAAACAAATTAGATAATAGAAGTAAATTAGAAAGTTGTTTAAATTGTATTCTATATCTGAATCATTAAAGAAAAAATTTGGGTTTCATGTCCCTTTAAGTCAAAAATGATTTCAGACTAACAACCTAAAGTGCTTCTGCCGATAAAAATGTAACTTTTCCCATGCAGATAAAAAAAAATTGAATATGAAAATGCACTTTTAAAAATGGGAAATTAAATTTGCACGTGGGAACGTTATCGTTAGCACTCAAGTGGTTAATTTAAAAAAAAAAAAGTTCAACTTAATATAAAACTGGAGGCAAATAAAAGTTTATTAAAGTCAATTAAATTAGGTGAACGCCGTGCAAAATTGGTTGAGAATCACTGCCCTACGCACTTGCGGAATATGAGCGATTTGGTGCATGTTTTAGGTAAGTAGAATCAGTAAGTCTCCTTATGACAGCTGTGGTTTTTCTGCAGCGCCTTGTACGGATGAATATGCCAATCTCAGACACAGATCTAACGGTTCATTTCACCTCTACACTTATGGCTTTAATTCGGACGGCTCTGGATATCAAATTGGCTGCAGGTTGGTTCATTTGAGGTCAAATGTCCCCGTGTCAAGCTGTAGTAAAAGACTTTAAACCCTTCAGTGTGGAATCGTTTCACATCCCTGTGCTAAATCTGTTTTTACTTATTTCACTAATTGTATTAAAGGGACATGAAACTCATTGTATTCTTATTTTTGGGATTTGGATAGAACATATAATTTTAAACAACTTTCCAATTGACTTCTATGATCAAATTTGCTTCATTTTCTTGGTATCCTTTGTTGAAGATGCAGCAATGCACTACTGGGAGCTACCTGACTGCATTGGGTGAGCCAATAACACGAGGCATATAAGTGCAGTCACCAATCAGCAGCTCCTGAGCCTACCTAGGTATCCTTTTTAACAACAAATACCAAGACATAATAGAAGTCAATTAAAAAGTTGTTTAAAATCACATGCTCTGTCTGAATCATGAAAGGAAAAAAAAAAGTTGGCTTTCATATCCCTTTAACACATTAATTTCAGTGAGGTCCCCACACAAATCATATTTTGGTTTTTTTGTTTGCTTTTCAGGAGACTAACCACTTTTATAAAAGCTTTGGAGACAGCCTATTTTTGCTTCAGAACACTGGATAGCACTTGCTGATTGGTGGCTACATTTAGCCATCAAATCAGCAAGTGCAACCCAGGTGCTGAACCTAAAATGGGCCGGCTCCAAAGCTATCATTCCTGCTTTTTCAAATAAATATATCAAGAGAACGAAGAAAAAACTATAATAGGAGTAAATTAAAAAGTTGCTTAAAATTGCATGCTGTATCTGAATCATGAAAGAAATGTGGGGTTAATTAAAGTTATTTTCTCAAAGTTGTTGGTCTACTTAAAAGCAAACAACAACAAAAAAATATGATTTGTGTGGGGACCTCACTGAAAGTGATGTGTTAAAGGGATATGAAAAACACATTTTTTTTTCTTTCATAATTCAGACAGAGCATGTGATTTTAAACAACTTTTTAATTGACTTCTATTATCTCTTTTGTTTTGTTCTCTTGGTATTTGTTGTTGAAAAGGATACCTAGGTAGACTCAGGAGTTGCTGATTGGTGGCTGCACTTATATGCCTCATGTTATTGGCTCATCCAATGCATTAAGCTAGCTCCCAGTAGTGCATTGCTGCATAAAATTACTGCTCTATCTAAATCGTGAAAAAGAAATTGGGTTTAGTGTCCCTTTACACACTTTTTATGGTTCCACATTTTTTCATTTGATCTAAACACAAACATTTTGGAAATGTATACCTGTTTTTCAATAAAAATGACTAATTGGAATATAGAACCTATAAATAAATGTATTATTTTGGTCAGCTTGGACTGGCTTCTGAAAATGTTTGGAGTTATGTAGATGACTATGATGTCTATTTAAGATGTAAATAAATAAGAAGGAACTAGGAAATGCTTCAAGGGCATCGTGTTAATCGTTTTTTCTGTATTAAACAGCTGTATAGCATCCAGATATGATAGATAATAGGTCTATGGTCTATGGAACAAGGAAATATTTGCTCAGACTTTACTTAAAGCACACTTTATTCTGTCTGAAGGTGGAATAAAGCAACATGAATGTGACTCTGAGCTACGGAAGGAAATAACCACAGTATGGCCCAACCTGTCCCAGAAGATTCTGGATTTACTGGTACCACCTCACAAACGTAAGAAACTATCTGTACTTACTATCTAATTTACAGGTCCATAAACGTCATTAAAGGGACATAATACTCATATGCTAAATCACTTGCAAGTGATGCAGTATAACTGTAAAAAGCTGATAAGAAAATATCACATGAGCATCGCTATGTAAAAAAAGAAGATATTTTACCTTAAAATGTATCCAGCTCGCAAAAGTAAGTGCTCTGTGAACAGTAATCTTGAGTTACTGTCCAGATATAAGTTGACAAAAAAATAGCCCATCAGCATTGCTGAGGTCATGCTTTGAATTAGTAAGATTTCATAATAAACTTCCTTAAACTGTGGAGAGAAATAACATGACTGTGTCTGCACATGCCAGATGCACGCTTCCTTGCAAGTCCTGGGACTAGCATCCTGATTGGCTGCTTAAAGTATCTTTACAATGGGATGTGGCTACTGAGGAAATATTGAGGTTAAATATCTTTCTTTTTTACATATTCAGGTGATATTTTCTAGTCAGCTTTTTACAGCTATGCTGCATCACTTTCAAGCGCTTCAACATTTGGTTATCATGTCTCTTTAATTAATCAGTGATCTTATCGACAAATCATTGTTCAGTTTTCCTTTTTATACCATGTTCTGCGTAATGCGGACCTTTTTATTTTGCCCTTGTGATTTCTTGCCAGTGTCATTCGTCCTTTTTTTATTTTAATTTCTCTTTGCCACTTGCCTCAGCTGATGAAATGACGGTCGGAAAAGTATACGCTGCGCTTATGATCTTTGACTTCTACAAACAGAACAAAAACAACCGCGATCAGTCTCACCAGCCACACGGAGTTCTGTCTCAGGTATCAAATCATAGGACATACAGTACATGGTTTTGAAATTTTGCATAAAAATTTTAAAATAATTTCCCATTGAGCAGACAACTAATATTTATTCATTTACATAAAGATTACAAATCTATGAAGTTTTCATGTATCAGAGGAACGTAAACAAGAAATCTGTACATTTCTACACAATAAATACAAATGTCAGCAATTCTAGCAAAGTATGAGTTTAATGTTAAAGGGACAATCTACACCAGAATTTGTATTGTTTAAAAAGATAGATAATCCCTTTATTACCCATTCCCCAGTTTTGCATAACCAACACAGTTATATTAATACACTTTGTACCTCTGTGATTACCTTGTATCTAAGCCTCTGCCCCCTTATTTCAGTTCTTTTGACAGACTTTCATTTTAGCCAATCAGTGCTGACTCCTAAGTAACTCTACAGGAGTGAGCACAATGTATGTCTATATGGCACACATGAACTAACGCCCTCTAGTTGTGAAAAAAATCAAAATGCATTCAGATAAGATGCTGCCTTCAAGGGCTAAGAAATTAGCATATGAGCCTACCTAGGTTTAGCTTTCAACTAAGAATATCAAGAGAACAAAGCAAAATTGATGATAAAAGTAAATTGGAAAGTTGTTTAAAATCACAATTTTATGACTATCGACCAAACCACTATTGTTTTTTACCGTTGGTCCTGAGGGGCATTTGCTGGAGTTTAACACACAGTAGTGTAGGGTTGATAGTGTTAAAATCCCATGCTATAACAAATTAGAGCGTGTAATTTTTCAGTTATTATGACACTTTAAATCTAAATGAATACAGAAGTATCAGCTGTGTGCGTTCTAATAATGTTCATTGACTGATAGGCACAGATGTTCATTCTACTATCAACCAATAAGCATGAAAAGGAAATTGCTATCAACCAATGAAGTACTTTACTGATACTGCTGTATTAGGTGCAATTTAAATCAGGCAAAAAAAATCAGCATATTTAATTCCGCACTTTCTTATGAATGAAATTATTATTTTGAGTATAATGTGCCCTGATTATTCGTCTTTGCTGACCAGGTGCAGTAGTACAGTATACATAATTTTTGTGATTCTATTAATTTTAGAGGTCGGGGGATTTACATTTTTTTTTTATTTCAGAACAATAAAGTTTTTTGGAGAGAGAAAACAAAAGCACAAAAACATAATTTATGTAAGACCTTACCTGATAAATTAATTTCTTTCATATTGGCAAGAGTCCATGAGCTAGTGACATATGGGACATATAATCCTACGAGGAGGGGCAAAGTTTCCCAAACCTCAAAATGCCTATAAATACACCCCTCACCACACCCATAATTCAGTTCAACAAATAGCCAAGTAGTGGGGTGATAGAAAAAGGAGTAAAAAGCATCAAAAAAGGAACTGGTAATATAATTGTGCTTTATACAAAAAAACATAACCACCATAAAAAGGGTGGGTCTAATGGACTCTTGCCAATATGAAATAAATTAATTTATCAGGTACGTTCTTACATAAATTATGTTTTCTTTCATGTAATTGTCAAGAGTCCATGAGCTAGTGACGTGTGGGATAGATGTGGTACTCCACAGAAGAGTTACTAGAGAGGGAGGGATAAAAATAAAAACAACCATTTTCCGCTTAAAACATTAAATTCACATCCAAAAAAATAAGTTTTTCTCATAACTAAAAAGAAAAAACTTAAAACATAAGCAGAGGTATCAAACTGAAACAGCTGCCTGAAGAACTCTTCTACCAAAAAACTGCTTCCGAAGAGGCAAATACATCAAAACACTAGAATTTAGTAAATGTATGCAAAGTAGACCAAGTTGCTGCTTTGCAAATCTGATCAACTGAAGCTTTATTCCTAAAAGCCCACAAAGTGGAAACTGATCTAGTAGAATGAGCTGTGATTCTATGAGGCAGGGCCTGACCCGGCTCCAAATAAGCCTGATGAATCAAAAGCTTTAACCAAGATGCCAAGGAAATGGCAGAAGCTTTCTGACCTTTCCTAGGACCAGAAAAGACAACAAATAGACTAGAAGTCTTCCTGAAATCTTTAGTAACTTCAACATAATATTTCAAAGCTCTTACAACATCCAGAGAATGTAAGGATCTCTCCAAAGAATTCTTAGGATTAGAACACAAAGAGGGAACAACAATTTCCCTATTAATGTTGTTAGAATTCACAACTTTAGGTAAACATTTAAATGAAGTCCGCAAAACTGCCTTATCCTGATGGAAAATCAGAAAAGGAGACTCACAAGAAAGAGCAGATAATTCGGAAACTCTTCTAGCAGAAGAGATAGCCAAAAGGAACAACACTTTCCAAGAAAGTAGTTTAATATCCAAAGGATGCATAGGCTCAAAAGGAGGAGCCTAAAGCCTTCAAAACCAAATTAAGACTCAAAGGAGGAGAGATTGATTTAATGACAGGCTTGATATGAACCAAAGCCTGCACAAAACAGTGAATATCAGGAAGCTTAGCAATCTTTCTGTGAAATAAAACAGAAAGAGCAGAGATTTGTCCCTTCAAGCAACTTGCAGACAAACCTTTATCCAAACCATCCTGAAGAAACTGTAAAATTCTAGGAATTCTAAAAGAATGCCAGGATAATTTATGAGAACACCATGAAATATGTCTTCCAAACTCGATAATAAATCTTCCTAGAAACAGATTTACGAGCCTGTAACATAGTATCAATCACTGAGTCAGAGAAACCTCTATTACTAAGCACTAAGCGTTCAATTTCCATACCTTCAAATTTAATGATTTGAGATCCTGATGGAAAAATGGTCCTTGAGACAGAAGGTCTGGTCTTAAAGGAAGTGGCCAAGGTTGGCAACTGGACATCCGGACAAGATCCGCATACCAGAACCTGTGAGGCCATGCTGGTGCTACCAGAAACACAAATGATTGTTCCATGATGATCTTGGCGATCACTCTTGGAAGAAGAACCAGAGGCGGGAAGATATAAGGAGGTTGGTAAAACCAAGGAACTGCTAACGCATCCACCGACTCCGTCTGAGGATCCCTGGACCTGGCCAAGTACTTGGGAAGTTTCTTGTTTAGATGGGAAGCCATCAGATCTATTTCTGGAAGACCCCACATCTGAACAATCTGAAAAAACACATCTGGATGGAGAGACCACTCCCCCGGATGTAAAGTCTGATGGCTGAGATAATCTGCTTCCCAATTGTCTACACCTGGGATATGTACTGCAGAAATTAGACAAGAGCTGGATTCTGCCCAAGAATGTATCCGAGATACTTCTTTCATATCTGTGAGTCCCACCCTGTTGATTGACATATGCCACAGTTGTGATATTGTCTGTCTGAAAACAAATGAACGGTTCTCTCTTCAACAGAGGCCAAACCTGAAAAGCCCTGAAAATAGCACAGAGTTCTAAAATATTGATTGGTAACCTCGCCTCTTGAGATTTCCAAACCCCTTGTGCTGTCAGAGATCCCCAGACAGCTCCCCAACCTGAAAGACTTGCATCTGTTGTGATTACAGTCTAGGTTGGACGAACAAAAGAGGCCCCTTGAACTATACGATGGTGATCTAACCACCAAGTTAGAGAGAGTCGAACATTGGGATCTAAGGATATTAATTGTGATATCCTTGTATAATCCCTGCACCATTGGTTCAGCATACAAAGCTGAAGAGGTCTCATATGAAAACGAGCAAATGGGATCGCGTCCGATGTTGCAGTCCTGAGACCTAAAACTTCCATGCACATAGCCACTGAAGAGAATGATTGAGACTGAAGGTTTCAACAGGCTAAAACCAATTTTATTTGTCTCTTGTCAGTTAGAGACAGAGTTATGGACACTGAATCTATCTGGAAACCTAAAAAGGTGACCCTTGTCTGAGGAATTAAGGAACTATTTGGTAAATTGATCCTCCAACCATGTCTTTGAAGAAACAACACTAGTTGATTTGTGTGAGATTCGGCAGAATGTAAAGACTGAGCTAGTACCAAGATATCGAAACACCGCAATACCCTGTTCTCTGATTACAGAGAGTAGGGCACCGAGAACCTTTGAAAAGATTCTTGGAGCTGTCACAAGGCCAAATGGAAGAGCGACTAATTGGTAATGCTTGTCTAGAAAAGAGAATCTCAGAAACCAATAGTGGTCTGGATGAATCAGAATATGAAGATATGCATCCTGTAAGTCTATCGTGGACATATAATGACCTTGCTGAACAAAAGGCAGAATAGTCCTTATAGTCACCATTTTGAAAGTTGGCACTCTTACAAAACGATTCAAAATTTTCAGATCCAGAACTGGCCTGAATGAATTTTCTTTTTTTGGGACAATGAAAAGATTTGAATAAAACCCCAGAGCCTGTTCCTGAAAAGGAACTGGTATGATTACCCCTGAAAGCTCTAGATCTGAAACACACTTCAGAAAAGCCTGAGCCTTCATTGGATTTGCTGGAACGTGTGAGAGAAAAAATCTTCTCACAGGAGGTCTTACTCTGAAACCTATTCGATACCCTTGAGAGACAATACTCTGAATCCATTGACCTTGGACAGAATCTGCCCAAATGTTTTGGATACATTTTAATCTGCCCCCACCAGCTGGACTGGAATGAGGGCCGCACCTTCAAGCGGACTTGGGGGCTGGCTTTAATTTCTTAAAAGTTTTGGATTTATTCCAACTTGAAGAAGGTTTTCAATTGGAACCAGATTCTTTGGGGAAGGATTGGCTTTCTGTTCCTTATTCTGTCGAAAAGAACGAAAACGATTAGAAGCTTTAGATTTACCCTTAGATCTTTTATCCTGAGTTAAAAAAAGCCCTTCCCCCCAGTGACAGTTGAAATAATTGAATCCAATTGAGAACCAAATAAATTGTTACCTTGGAAAGAAAGAGATAGATACCATGTCAGCATTCCAATATTTCAGCCACAAAGCTCTTCTAGCTAAAATACCTAAAGACATAGATTTAACATCAATATTGATGATATAAAAAATAGCATCACAGATAAAATGATTAGCATGTTGAAGCAAGCGAACAATGCTAGACAAATCAGGATCTGTTTCCTGTTGCGCTAAGTTTTCCAACCAAAAAGTTGATGCAGCTGCAACATCAGCCATGGATATAGCAGGCCTAAGAATGTAGCCAGAAAATAAATAAGCTTTCCTTAGGTAAGATTCAAGTTTCCTATCTAAAGGGTCCTTAAAAGAAGTACTATCTTCCATAGGAATAGTAGTACGTTTGCAAGAGTAGAAATAGCCCCATCAACTTTGGGGATTTTTTCCCAAAACTCCAATCTAACTGCTGGCAAAGGATACAACTTTTTAAACTTAGAAGAAGGAATACAAGAAGTACCAGGCATATTCCATTCCTTTGAAATCATATCAGAAATAGCATCAGGAACTGGAAAAACCTCTGGAGTAACCACAAGAGGTTTATTAACAGAATTTAAATGTTTACTGGTGTTAGTATCAAGAGGACTAGTTTCCTCAATATCCAAAGTAATCAACACCTCTTTTAACAAGGAACGAATATACTCCATCTTAAAGTAGATTTGTCAGTGTCTATATCTGAGGTAGGATCTTCTGAACCAGATAGATCCTCATCAGAGGAAGATAATTCAGTATGTTGTCGGTCATTTGAAATTTCATCAACTTTATGAGAAGTTTTAAAAGACCTTTTACGTTTATTAGAAGGCGGAATAGCAGACAAAGCCTTCTGAATCGCATCAGCAATACAATCTTTTATATTCACAGGGATATCAAGTACATTAGATGTTGAAGGTGTTATGTTCTCTGTGTAGTCAGGATTAGAACATTCAGTTGTGTGCTGTTACCTTGTGTCTGATGACTTTTGCACATTTCATGAAGACTCTGCAGCAGGAACTTTAGCTACAACCACATGGCTTTTTCTCTAGCAGGTTCCATCAGTAAAACTAACATGGCTTCTGATGATGTCACAGAGACCCAGACACACCCAGAGGGTGTGGTAAGCTGAGCTTAAAGCTGCAGCACTTCTAACATATAATTATGAGACAAGGTTAGTGCAAAGATACAGTAAAAGCTGCAGTAATCTTAACAGAAGGAACAACAGGCATTGTACTAGTACTGATGGATACATTCTCTGCATGTAAAAGCTTATCATGACAACTGTTACATACTACAGCTGGAGATTTAATCTCCGCTAACTTACAACAGATACACTTAGCTTTGGTAGAACTGTTATCAGGCAGCAGGGTTCCAACAGTGGTTTCTGAGACAGGATCAGATTGAGACATCTTGCAAATGTAAGAGAAAAAAACAACATATAAAGCAAAATTATCAATTTCCTTATATGGCAGTTTTAGGAATGGGAAAAAATGCAAACAGCATAGCCCTCTGAGCATAAAAAAGGCATATAGGAAGTGGGGTTTAAATAATTCAATTATTTGGCGCCAAGTATGACGCGCAACGCGAAATGACATTTTTCGCGCTAACAACATCTGGAAATGACACAACTCGTGTCATGGCAGACGCAACCTTGTGCAAGGAAACCTGACGTCAACTAAGACGCGGAAAATGATGAATTTGTATCAACGAACGTACCTTCGCCGCCAATAAAATTCTATACGACAGGTAAGAAAAAATAACTTCCTAAATATGTTTCCCAATTTTGAAACTGATAGTCTGCAAAAGGAAATATGCATAGACCTGACTTATGGCAAATATAAGTACAATACATATATTTAAAACGTTATATTAATACATAAAGTGCCAAACCATAGCTGAGAGTGTCTTAAATAATAAAACGTACTTACCGAAAGACACCCATCCACATATTTCAAATAGCCAAACCAGTAATAAAAAAGTATCAGTAGAGGTAATGGAATATGAGAGTATATCGTCGATCTGAAAAGGGAGGTAGGAGATGAATCTCTACGACCGATAACAGAGAACGTTTGAAAAGATTTCCCGTGAGAAAAACCATAGAATCAATATGTGATACTCTCTTCACTTCCCTCTGACAAACACTGTACTCTGAGAGGAATCGGGCTTCAAAATGCTGAGAAACGCATATCACAGAAGAAAATCAAGCACAAACTTACTTCACCACCTCCATAGGGAGGCAAAGTTTGTAAAACTGAATTGTGGGTGTGGTGAGGGGTGTATTTATAGGCATTTTGAGGTTTGGGAAACTTTGCCCCTCCTGGTAGGATTGTATATCCCATACGTCACTAGCTCATGGACTCTTGCCAATTACATGAAAGAAAATATATTATATAAATCTATATATTGATGCTTTTAATGATGTGTAGGACTGTAGTAGCAGTTTTATTTTGTAATTTATTATATACAGTGCTGAAGGCCCTTTCTTTTTTGGAGAAGAAATAATGTATCTTTCTTTTTTTATTTTATTTAAAGGGACAAAATATAATTTTCATGATTTAGATAGGGCATGTCATTTTCAACAACTTTCCAATTTGTTCTCTTGGTATTCTTAGTTTAAAGCTAAACCTAGGTAGTCTCATACGCTAATGTATAAGCCCTTTAAGGCCACCTCTTATCTCAGTGCATTTTTACAGTTTTACAGCTAGAGGGCGTTAGTTCATGTGTGTAATATAGCTAATGTTGTGCTCACTCCCGTGGGGTTATTTAGGACTTAGCATTGATTGGCTAAAATGCAATTCTGTCAAAAGAACTGAAATAAGGTTGCAGTCTGCAGAGGCTTAGATACAAGGTTATCACAGAGGTAAAAAGTATATTAATATAACTGTGTTGGTTTTGCAAAACTGGGGAATGCGTAATAAAGGGATTATCTATCTTTTTAAACAATAAACGTTCTGGAGTAGACTGTCCCTTTAATGATTTGTATTTGTTAATGTATTTATTTATTTGCATCTTACAGACGGGGACAGTCTCCCTTTTCCAGCCTCTTAAAGCAACTTTGGAGCACAGTCTTCCTGTACCTTTTGGCAATGCCAAGATGTTCATACGGCAGAAGAGCTCGGCTTCGCTAAACAATGGCAGCGTTGTGTAAGTAGCGCATCTCTATAAAAAGGATAAGCGGAAATAGCCGTTTAAACAAGTTTGTAGTTCACTTCCTATTTGTATGATTTTAACAAACAGTAAACTAATTTCTATTCTTCATCGCAGCTGAAAGTGAGAATTTTTTAAGTGCATTTCCATTTTTATTTTCTAAAAACCAAATATGCTAATAGAAGTGGGCCCTTGCAGTCGGTGGAGCCATTATTATTAGTCAAGAAGAAACAGATACTTGAGTATCACTTGTACATAAATATGCAATTCATGTTCCTTTAAAGGGACACTAAACCCATTTTTTTTCTTTAATGATTCAGATAGAGCAAGCAATTTTAAGCAACTTTCTAATTTACTCCTATTATCAATTTATCTTTGTTCTTTTGCTATCTTTATTTAAAAAGCAGAAATGTAAAGCTTAGAAGCCGGCCCATTTTTGGTTCAGAACCTGGGTTGCTCTTGCTTATTGGTTAGCCAAATGTAGCCATCAATAAGCAAGCGCTACCCAGGGTGCTGAACCTAAAATTTACCAGCTCTTAAGCTTTACATTCCTGCTTTTTAAATAAAGACAGCAAGAGAATAAAGAAAAATTGATAATAGGAGTAAATTAGAAAGTTGCTTAAAAATTGCATGCTCTATCTGAACCATGAACGAAAGAATTTGGGTTTTGTATCCCTTTAAGTATCAGTGGAAGCATCTTTGTTTATGCAAAACAAGGTAGAAGATTCCTTTATACATTTGATTTTTTTTTAATATGTATCTCAGACCTAATCAAGAGTCGGGTATTCGTGAGTCAAGTTCATGGGGAACGCAGCCTGCGCCAGATCCGTTTTCCACACCCAGAAGTACGGCTTTTCAGAGAGGGCACTCAGAAGAAATCCATGCTCAGCACTACATTAAACAGGCAAGCTTTCCAAAGTTTTTGTGTTGTTGTATCTAATACTGAATAAATATTCCATCATATACAGTATAATATATGAAATATATAGATTATAAATCATTTAGATGTTTTACTCCGTATTCTCGTTCCCCAAATCTTATAACATACAGACTTTTTTCCAGGCTGTAGAGATGAAAACTATTGGCCAGAATCTGTCCAATGGCGGAGAACATCCCACTGGCCTAGAGATCCAGGGACGGGCGGTATCCATGCCACGTCTGGCTGCTGAAACGCATGTGAGTCTGAGCATTGATACATTTGTTTCAAGCATCAGTTTTACTGTTGACATCACAAGTATGACATCAAAACAGAAGCTTGACTTTTGCTGTGTTATTCATCGCACAAATTGCATGAAGCTATTGTTGCATTTCACTCAGTAAAATGCCACTTTACCGGTGCAACCGAAGTGTAATCCACATAAAAAACCACAAGCATATTGCAGTTGTGATTAAATTATTATGAACTTAAGTCTGATTACATGTCAGTTTATCAAATATAAAAAATACATTAAAAAGTCTGTAACCTCCCTTATCCCTGCCCTACCCTATTGTACCCTCTCCTATCCCTGCCCTACCCTATTGTAACCTCCCTTATCCTTACCCTACCCTGTTGTACCCTCCCCTATCCCTGCCTTACCCTGTTGTACCCTCTCCTATCCTTGCCCAACACTTTTGTACCCTCCCCTATCTCTGCCCTACCCTGTTGTACCCTCCCCTATCCTTGCCCAACCCTGTTGTACCCTCCCCTATCCCTACCCTGTTGTACCCTCCCCTATCCCTGCCATACCCTATCCCTGCCCTACCCTATTGTACCCTCCCCTATATTTGCCCTCCCCTGTCCCTGCCCTACCCTACCCTATTGTACCCTCCCCTATCCCTGCCCTTCCCTGTCCCTGCCCTACCCTATTGTGCCCTCCCTTATTGTGCCCTCCCCTATTGTACCCTCCTCTATCCCTGTCCTCCCCTATTGTACCCTCTCCTATCCCTGCCCTACCCTATTGTGCCCTCTCCTATCCTTGCCCTACCCTATTGTGCCCTCTCCTATCCTTGCCCTACCCTATTGTACCCTCCCCTGTCCCTGCCCTCCCCTATTGTACCCTCCTCTATCCCTGTCCTCCCATATTGTACCCTCCTCTATCCCTGTCCTCCCATATTGTACCCTCCTCTATCCCTGTCCTCCCATATTGTACCCTCTCCTATCCCTGCCCTACCCTATTGTACCCTCCCCTATCCCTGCCCTACCCTATTGTACCCTCCCCTTTCCCTGCCCTACCTTATTGTACCCTCTCCTATCCCTGCCCTAATCTATTGTACCCTCTCCTATCCCTGTCCTACCCTATTGTACCCTCTCCTATCCCTGCCCTACCCTATTGTACCCTCTCCTATCCCTGCGCTACCCTATTGTACCCTCCCCTATCCCACCCTATTGTACCCTCCCCTATCCCAGTCCTACCCTCCCCTACCCTATTGTACCCTCCACTATCCCTGCCCTCCCCTATCCCTGCCCTACCCTATTGTACCCTCCCAAATCCCTGCCCTCCCCTATTGTACCCTCCCCTATCCCTGCCCTCCCCTATTGTACCCTCCCCTATCCCTGCCGTCCCCTATTGTACCCTCCCCTATCCCTGCCCTCCCCTATTGTATCCTCCCCTATCCTTGCACTCCCCTATTGTACGGTATACCCACAGATATTTAAATTATGGTAGTGATTAAAGCATGAAATTAAATTCCTCAATTTCATAAAAGTAAAACAACATAATTTATTGCACTGCACTTACCACCCAATAAGAGATTTCTGTGTTTAAGCACAGTATCATAACCAAAAATACCAAGATGTTGGATATCTAATTTGCACATCTTACCCAGAATCCTCTAGTGCATTGGCAACAGTGAATATACTTGCCTGGATGTGCTAATTGCCTATGCAATCAATGATGTTGTTTTTCTGCTTCTATACACGTTGGTGTGCACTGCATTTAAAAGAGAAAAAAAACAACATAAGGTTTACATAACATTTTAGAACTTTGGTGCTTAGGTCTGATAACAGAGGCAATATAAACTAGTGTATGTAATTAAGTACCGCTGCCTATAAATGTTATGTGTACAGGTCTGTATGGGGCAGCAGGAAGCTTCTTTACATATGGTCACAACTGTAGTATATGTGAATTAGCTTCAAGTCTAGTATAATATATATGTGATGTTATATGCGTAGTATATTAAAGGGACATTAAAGTCAGTATTTTTATTTATGCACAGGAAATTATTTACAGCATTACAAAAACTGCATGCAAAATACATTTTTCTTAACCATTTAAAACTGTATTCTTTAAAATAAAATATACATTGCTTTACAGGCCTTGGACACACCCCTTAAAAAAGCCTTTATTTATCTTACTTCCTTTGCTGTGGCCAATAAGAATCAGATATAAATGAGCTCCTGTACATATTAACCAAATAATGTGCAGCATGTAGGAGTCTCAAGATTCTTCATTCCACAGAATGTACTTAGCCTCTCAGGGGGAGGGGTGTGTGTGGAAACACTACAATCTTTAGAGAAAAATTACTCAAAAAAATAAGTTAAAATAAGTTGAACATGGGAATGTAATTTTGAGTTTAATGTCCCTTTACGGTTATGCTGTTCACAACTGTATTATAATAAACCTGTATGTTATATATGACGTATATTAAACTTATATTGTTCCCACTGCTCTATGATAAGTATCTAATGTCACAGCTGTACTATTATAAAGATACTGTGCATTTTACATTACATACTGACTTGTAATAATATAACACAATAATCTGACAAAATAGCAAGCTCAAGTAACAAAGTGCAATTAAATGCTGATGTAACAAACCTACCCAGTGATTGTAAAGTTTAACAAATTATTGTGCAGTATCTAAAAATACTCTTAAAAACAGGGGCACTTTAATTCATTAAACTTTACAAACACTCTTCTTCATTTAAATACTTACCATTTTGTTACGGTAAACTCAACGCTGATTCTCTGCCCGCATCTCCTTCTGTATTTTGCAGATTGATGACGAATCCGGCTTCCTCCAATCGTTTGCGTGCCTCATGAATTGGACCCCAATGGTGGCACGCAACGATTGGAGGATGCCGGATTTGTTATCGATCTGTAAAATACAGAAGGAGAAGCAAGCGGAGGATCGGCGGTATGTTTAGCGTAACTAAATGGTAAATATTTTTAAAAAGAAGCGTCATTGTAAAGTTTAATGACTTAAAGTGCCCGTGTTTTTAAGATTAGTTTTAGATACTGGGCTTTAATTCGTTAAACTTTGCAATAACTTTAAAGGGAAAGTAAAGTCAAAATAAAATTTTTGTGATTTAGATAGAGTTTGCCGTTTGAGTTAACTTTCCAGTTTATTTCTATTATCAAATGTGCTTTGTTCTTTTTGAGGTAGGGTCAAGAGCAGCAACGCTCAACAGGGCGCTTACTGCTGATTGGTTGCTGCACATTTATGCCTATTGTCATTGGCTTACTTGAAGTGCTCTGCTAGCTCCCATAGTGCATTGCAGCTCCTTCAACAAAAAATACCAAGAGAATGAAGAAAATTTAATAAAAGAAGTAAATTGGAAACTTATGTTTTATCTCAGTCATGATTCATTTTGACATTACTGTCCCTTTAATGTTGACACCACAGATGTACATAGCGGTAACAGCAATGTTACGCGTCTGCCCAATACTAATGCTGATGTAAAGTATGTGAGATATGTTTTTCTTACTAATGATATATATTTCCCCTTTCTTGTGTCATTCTCCTCTCTGTCCCAATACTTTCATTTTTCATCCCATTTTTCATCTGCCTCGTCTGTCTTTGCTTTGGTTTCAATATGTCTTTGTGTTTGCTACCGTCACTCTTGCTCTTCCTATACCCCCCTCCCCTATACTTTGTTGTCTTTTTTTTTTCCCCTTCGTTCCTGGTCCTTTCCTCCCATCCCACGCTGTCTGCTGATGGTCTCCTTGGTGACGTATGACCGCTTCACCTGTCTGTCTCTCATCAGTCGCGGAGCCGCGCTCCTTCCCCTGGGAACGGTTACCTACCCGTATGTAGCTTTGGTATTTTTACATAAAAGTGTGCGTCGCTTGCCAAGAGATCGATATCATATAAATTGATCCATTGGCTGAATGTTCCATTTAACAGATCTCACTGTCCATAAAGCCCTCATATGTCTGGTTACCTGACCTAGATGAGTTGCTGTGTACCAGCTACAAACAGAGAGAATTAATCATTTATTGTTCACAATTTTATTGATTACTATGTCCGTAAGTCTATAAAATGGCCAAGGAAGCTAATTTTCTTGTAATCAAAATGTCTCTGGTTTGGATTCCCCATAAAAAACAGACATCTAATAGTTTAATAACATTGTGAAAGCAAATAAGAATGACCCAGTTCAGTTGGGGAATTGTAAATTATTCATATCAAGAAAATGGTGTTATTTATTGCTCTGTGCAAACAACGGTTATGTTAACTCTTTGGCTGTAGAATAGATTGTAATAAATAGAAATATTTTGTGACGCACATTAGCATCCAAGAGGTTAATTATTGTTATTTCTAAATGAGCAATATTTACTAAATATATATTTATAAAGACAAGGGTTGCCTGAGGACAGTTACATTATATTAGGAAATAAATCCATAGCTGTGGACTCTATTGGGGCTCTACAAATTAATGATTGAGTAGTTGCACTTCCTGTTGTAAATTATATCTTGCCCACAGTTATTTATTTTAGGTGCTTATATACTACCTGTAATAATTTAAATTGATTGATAGATATATCAGAAAGGATAGATAGATAGATAGATAGATAGATGGATGGATGGACAGATCATAAAGATTAGACAGATAGAGGGATCATAAAGTATAGATAGATAGATAGATAGATAGATAGATATATATTTTCATTCAGATGTTAAAAGCATGGAATTCAAAATTAAACTACCATTCAAATAATATATTGTGGAATTTAATAACAATTCTCTGTAGTGAGGGAGTTTACATTCAGAATGAATTAATGTTTGATTGCGAGCAAACATTGGCGATGTAGTTTTGTTGTCATAGAATTTTCTAGTTTTTTTTAATTGTATAAAATGTGCACGCACATGATGTGTTTATAGCATGTGTTTGAACTGCTTGTATAGTGTGTGTATGTGTGTGTAGTGTCGGTGTAGTCTGACTTACACTTACAGGTTGCAAGAGATCACTGCAATTATTCCAGGCAACAGCACCATACATACCAATATCTGGGACTACACATCCCAAAATCCTCTACTGCAAAATGCTGCTACTGAGCATGTCTTCATTTACATTTTGAAACCATTACATCTCAGCAACCACTGCTCATTTTTTTAACCAATAAAAAACAAACAATCTGTACGCCAAATTTCAAAATGATTGGTTTAGTGTTTTTGCTCGGATAATCTTTCAAGGTTAAGAGATATAATATAGATATGAAAATTCCCAAAAATACACAACCAATTTACATCCAATTTTCAGCATGGCCATGTACAAAATTTCCAAATGTAAAAAAGAAACATAAAAGTCAAAATTAAACTTTCATTGTTTCTAGTTTACTTCTATTATCAAATTTACTTTGTTTCAACGGTACCCTTTGTTGAAAATCATTATGCTCAGGAGCGTGCACAGCACTATATGGCAACAGTGTTTTAACAATGTTCAACGTAAGTAACAGGGGGGTAGTTATCAAGCCGTCAACCTCAAATACGCTGCGTATTCCGCAGCGTATTTGTGGCGAGGCTGATACGCCTTAGTTATCAAAGGCTCGAGACCGGCAAAAGTAGAATTTTGTGACGTAAGCTTCGATCCGCCGGACTCAGTCCGACACAGATCGATTCTTACGTCACTCCAGATGTTCCGCACACAAGTGCGGCACATTCTCACTACTTTTGCTAGCTATCAAAAAACTAGCAGGTACGCTCGGCACTTTTACGGCCCAGCGTACCTGGTTTTCAAAGCGCCAGCCTGGAGGTGGCGGATCCCATAGGAATCAATGGGAGTCTGACCATAGCGAAAGTACAAGTTCGCTGCTGACAGACATCCCATTGATTTCTATGGGAGCTGTCTACACCCTAACATGTACCCCGAGTCTAAACACCACTAATCTGACCCCCCCTACACCGCCGCAAATAAATAAAGTTATTACCCCCTAAACCGCCGCTCCCGGAGCCCACCGCAAGCTACTCTATACATATTAACCCCTAAACCGCCGCTCCCGGAGCCCACCGCAACTATAATAAATGTATTAACCCCTAACCCGCCGCTCCCTGAACCCGCCGCAACCTATATTAAATGTATTAACCCCTATCCTGCCCCCCCTACACCGTCGCCACCTATAATAAATTTATTAACCCCTATCCTGCCCCCCACTACACCGCCGCCACTGTAATAAAATGATTAACCCCTAAACCTAACCCTAACGCCCCCTAACTTAAATATTAATTCAATAAATCTAAATAAATTAACTCTTATTAACTAAATGAATCCTATTTAAAACTAAATACTTACCTTTAAAATAAACCCTAATATAGCTACAATATAAATAATAATTATATTCTAGCTATCTTAGGATTTATTTTTATTTTACAGGTACCTTTCAATTTATTTTAACCATGTACAATAACTATTAAATAGTTATTAACTATTTAATAGCTTACCTAGCTAAAATAAAGAGAAATGTACCTGTGAAATAAATCCTAACCTAAGTTACAATTAAACCTAATACTACACTATCATTAAATTAACTAAATAAACTACCTACAAAGAACTACAATGAAATACAATTACATAAACTAACTAAAGTACAAAAAATAAAAAAAGCTAAGTTACAAAAAATAAAAAATTAAGTTACAAACATGTTAAAAATATTACAACAATTTTAAGCTACTTACACCTAATCTAAGCCCCCTAATAAAATAACAAACCCCCCCAAAATAAAAAAAATCCCTACCCTATTCTAAATTACATAAATTTCAAAGCTCTTTTACCTTACCAGCCCTTAAAAGGGCCATTTGTGGGGGCATGCCCCAAAAAGTTCAGCTCTTTTGCCTGTAAAATAAAAATACAACCCCCCCCCAACATTAAAACCCACCACCCACATACCCCTAATCTAACCCAAACCCCCCTTACAAAAACCTAACACTAATCCCCTGAAGATCATCCTACCTTGAGTCGTCTTCACTCAGCCGAGCCACCGATGGAACTGAAGAGGACATCCGGAGCGGAAGAAGTTAATCCTCCAAGCGGCGCTGAAGAAATCTTCCATCCGATGAAGTCATCATCCAGGCGGCGCTGAAGAAGTCTTCGATCCGGCCGATGTCATCTTCAAAGAGGCGCTGAAGAGGTCTTCTATCCGGGCGAAGTCATCTTCCAAGCCGGGTCTTGAATCTTCCTTCCGCCGACGCGGAACCACCTTCTTCACCGACGGACTACGACGAATGACGGCTCCTTTAAGGGACGTCATCCAAGATGGCGTCCCCTCAATTCCGATTGGCTGATAGGATTCTATCAGCCAATCGGAATTAAGGTAGGAAAATCTGATTGGCTGATGGAATCAGCCAATCAGATTGAGCTCGCATTCTATTGGCTGTTCCGATCAGCCAATAGAATGCGAGCTCAATCTGATTGGCTGATTGGATCAGCCAATCGGATTGAACTTGAATCTGATTGGCTGATTCCATCAGCCAATCAGATTTTCCTACCTTAATTCCGATTGGCTGATAGAATCCTATCAGCCAATCGGAATTGAGGGGACGCCATCTTGGATGACGTCCCTTAAAGGAGCCGTCATTCGTCGTAGTCCGTCGGTGAAGAAGGTGGTTCCGCGTCGGCGGAAGGAAGATTCAAGACCCGGCTTGGAAGATGACTTCGCCCGGATAGAAGACCTCTTCAGCGCCTCTTTGAAGATGACATCGGCCGGATCGAAGACTTCTTCAGCGCCGCCTGGATGATGACTTCATCGGATGGAAGATTTCTTCAGCGCCGCTTGGAGGATTAACTTCTTCCGCTCCGGATGTCCTCTTCAGTTCCATCGGTGGCTCGGCTGAGTGAAGACGACTCAAGGTAGGATGATCTTCAGGGGATTAGTGTTAGGTTTTTGTAAGGGGGGTTTGGGTTAGATTAGGGGTATGTGGGTGGTGGGTTTTAATGTTGGGGGGGGGTTGTATTTTTATTTTACAGGCAAAAGAGCTGAACTTTTTGGGGCATGCCCCCACAAATGGCCCTTTTAAGGGCTGGTAAGGTAAAAGAGCTTTGAAATTTATGTAATTTAGAATAGGGTAGGGATTTTATTTATTTTGGGGGGGGTTTGTTATTTTATTAGGGGGCTTAGATTAGGTGTAAGTAGCTTAAAATTGTTGTAATATTTTTAACATGTTTGTAACTTAATTTTTTATTTTTTGTAACTTAGCTTTTTTTATTTTTTGTACTTTAGTTAGTTTATGTAATTGTATTTCATTGTAGTTCTTTGTAGGTAGTTTATTTAGTTAATTTAATGATAGTGTAGTATTAGGTTTAATTGTAACTTAAGTTAGGATTTATTTTACAGGTAATTTTGTATTTCTTTTAGCTAGGTAGTTATTAAATAGTTAATAACTATTTAATAACTATTCTAACTAGCTAAAATAAATACAAAGTAACCTGTAAAATAAATATAAATCCTAAGATAGCTATAATATAATTATTAATTATATTGTAGGTATCTTAGGGTTTATTTTACAGGTAAGTATTTATTTTTAAATAGGAATAATTTATTAAAGTATAGTGTAGTGTTAGGTGTAATTGTAACTTAGGTTAGGATTTATTTCACAGGTACATTTCTCTTTATTTTAGCTAGGTAAGCTATTAAATAGTTAATAACTATTTAATAGTTATTGTACATGGTTAAAATAAATTGAAAGGTACCTGTAAAATAAAAATAAATCCTAAGATAGCTAGAATATAATTATTATTTATATTGTAGCTATATTAGGGTTTATTTTAAAGGTAAGTATTTAGTTTTAAATAGGATTCATTTAGTTAATAAGAGTTAATTTATTTAGATTTATTTAATTAATATTTAAGTTAGGGGGGCGTTATGGTTAGGGTTAGACTTAGGTTTAGGGGTTAATCATTTTATTACAGTGGCGGCGGCGTAGTGGGGGGCAGGATAGGGGTTAATAAATTTATTATAGGTTGCGGCGGGTTCATGGAGCGGCGGTTTAGGGGTTAAACTATTTATTTAGTTGCGGAGAGGTGCGGGATCAGCAGGATAGGGGTTAATAATTTTATAATAGAGGGCGACGGTATAGGGGGGGCAGGATAGGGGTTACTAGGTATAATGTAGGTGGCAGCGGTGTCCGGGAGCGGCGGTTTAGGGGTTAATACATTTATAAGAGTTGCGGCGGGGTCTAGGAGCGGCGGTTTAGGGGTTAATACATTTATAAGAGTTGCGGCGGGGTCTAGGAGCGGCGGTTTAGGGGTTAGTAACTTTATTTAGTTGCGGGGGGCTCCGGGGGCGCCGGTATAGGGGGCAGAACAGTGCAGTTTAGTGTGAGTGCTTAGTGACAGGCTAGCAATAAAGCTGGGAAAAAGCCGAAGGGCAGCGAGATCGGATGAGTGATAACTGTCACAGTCCGCTGCTCATCGCCCCGCGGCTTTTTGACAGCTTTATTTGATAACTTAGGCGAACGTA
This sequence comes from Bombina bombina, assembly GCF_027579735.1. Lineage (NCBI taxonomy): Eukaryota > Metazoa > Chordata > Amphibia > Anura > Bombinatoridae > Bombina > Bombina bombina. The sequence continues at coordinate 26,493,666 of NC_069510.1, read as the reverse complement.
TTCAAGGTCCGCGGCGGCGAAGGTAGGCGAGCTTAGGCGGACGTATTGGGCCGGCGAAGCCAGAAAAGTAGACGGCTTGATAACTAGCCCCCACAGTGTGGAATAATAAAATGCTCTTACACATTAGAGAATTTTTTTTGCATGTTTATGTCCCTTTAAACACAAAGGTAAATTGCCATTATGGAGCCGCAATCCTTGCAGCTCCCAAGCAGGATACAGAAAGTGCTTAGTGGGGTCATGCAAGTAGTGATTCTGATTGGCTTGTAGCTCCGAGCAGGATACAGAAAGTGATTGGTGGGGTCATGCAAGTAGTGATTCTGATTGGCTTGGAGCTCCGAGCAGGATACAGAAAGTGATTGGTGGGGTCATGCAAGTAGTGATTCTGATTGGCTTGGAGCTCCGAGCAGGATACAGAAAGTGATTGGTGGGGTCATGCAAGTAGTGATTCTGATTGGCTTGGAGCTCCGAGCAGGATACTGAAAGTGATTGGTGGGGTCATGCAAGTAGTGATTCTGATTGGCTTGGAGCTCCGAGCAGGATACAGAAAGTGATTGGTGGGGTCATGCAAGTAGTGATTCTGATTGGCTTGGAGCTCCGAGCAGGATACTGAAAGTGATTGGTGGGATCATGCAAGTAGTGATTCTGATTGGCTTGTTGCTCCGAGCAGGATACAGAAAGTGATTGGTGGGGTCATGCAAGTAGTGATTCTGATTGGCTTGTTGCTCCGAGCAGGATACAGAAAGTGATTGGTGGGGTCATGCAAGTAGTGATTCTGATTGGCTTGTAGCTCCGAGCAGGATACAGAAAGTGATTGGTGGGGTCATGCAAGTAGTGATTCTGATTGGCTTGTAGCTCCGAGCAGGATACAGAAAGTGATTGGTGGGGTCATGCAAGTAGTGATTCTGATTGGCTTGTTGCTCCGAGCAGGATACAGAAAGTGATTGGTGGGGTCATGCAAGTAGTGATTCTGATTGGCTTGTAGCTCCCGAGCGGGATTTAGAAAGTGATTGGTTTGGTTGTGTGACTGCTTTCCCTGATCGGCTTGCATTTCTTCAATGGAACTTAACCTATGTGTTTAACATCATTTTGCAGGGATTAAACATATATAAAAATGCAAAAAATGGCTTGTTCTAACAAATTCTGGCTTGTCATTTCTGCATAATAATTTCCCTTTAATGTACAAAACTAGACAAATGTACAATGTAGGTTTCTCCCACTAATCCCACCAAAAACAGCTGGCGTATAGACTAAGGTGTGCCCTTGTAATCCATATATTTCTTGTCTGTTCAGCAAACGTCGTTGTTTGCAAAATGTTCTTTTAGGAACAACATATCCGTGAGATTTTACAATACCAGTCAGCTTGCTCTGTAGTCTGGCTCTAAAAAGAGACAAAAACACCTTGCTGACAAGTGAAGTTAGCTTAAAAAATAAAACCCTGATACCAGTATGGTCTGAGAGCTGCCAAAAAAATAGAACTTTACAAGCAAGTAAAAGAGATCAATACACTGAGTTATCTGACACAGAAACCGCTGGACATTTATATACAGATCCAGGGCTGGAGTTATAATAAGACACAGTAGGCATGTGCCTATAGGCGCCCTCTATAGAGGCAACCTTAACTAAGATGGCTACCGGCAGTGAAAATAACAGCACTGCGCATGCGCGGCGGTCATCTTTTTTTAAGGTCACCGCGAGTATTACGCATGTGCAGCATCCAGCTTCTCCCGAGCATGAGCAAAGTTTGCAGTGGCCTTAACAAACACACACACGCAGTGCTGTTATTTCCCTGCTGGCAGCCATCTTAGCTAAGGTCACTAGCACAGTGGTGAATGGTTAATGGGGAGCGCTTCAGATTTTGGTGCCTACAGGCAACTGGGCTATAAATCTGGCCCTGTACAGATCCATGGGAAGATCACACATAGCTGTCACAAGTGGGAACATTCCCAGAATTCGCCAAACCCATTTAGACAGAAACAAACTGCTTCCCGTGAAGAATGATCCAAATTAGTGGAAAAATTGTCTGCGCAAAAAACAACTGAAAACCTAGAATAAATATGTAAAACTGAAAAATTCTGCATTTACCACTAATGAGGGGTTGTTTGAAATTTGTTTAATGAAAATCCATCTGTCTGCTGTTTCCTATTAAAAATCTCCTGAGTGCAGCTGGACAGCAGCTTAAACTTACAGTAGTAGCTAGTGCTAGTGGTGAAAGCCAGCAGCAGCAGCAAAAAAAAAAGAAAAAAGATTTTTATGAAAATCCATTTGTCTGCTGAAAATCTCATGAGGGCAGCTGGACAGCAGCTTAAACTTAAAGTTGAAGGTAAAAAAGGAAAAGGCGCCCCAAATGGTGTAGTACTTCAAAATAAACTTAATTACCATACAGTAATCAAAAATTACTCACAAGTCTCCTAGCACTAACAAAGTGTTATATGCGCAGTCTGGACCTTCTGAAAGCCGTCCAGTAAGCTCACTCCTCGATATCTGTTGCAGATAGTTACCAAATATCACCAATAGCTTGACCTCTTGGGGTTAGGAGTATGGTTAAAAAAGTGCATACAAATTGATCTCACAGTGGTCAAAATAAGAGGTGTTGCAGAGATGCATCCCAAGAACCTTAAACCTATATATCAAGATTGATGGAATAAGATGCATCTCTGCGACACCTTTTACTTTGACCACTGTGAGATCAATTTGTATGCACTTTTTTAACCATACTCCTAACTCCAAGAGGTCAAGCTATTGGTGATATTTGGTAATGGTCCAGACTGCGCATATAACACTTTGTTAGTGCTAGGAGACTTGTGAGTAATTTTTGATTACTGTATGGTAATTAAGTTTATTTCGAAGTACTACACCATTTGGGGGCGCCTTTTCCTTTTTACCTTCTAGATTTTATCTGTGGTGTGGACGCCACATTTTTCGGAAACCAGGCAGCCAGACAATCCCCTCCTGGACTGATCGCATTCCTAGTACTTCCAGACTGTACATATTATATATTCTTTTGGGATTGGAACTCCTAACAATCGGAGGCGCATCTACTTCAAACTTTTTAGTTTGTTCATTTTTAAACTTAAAGTAGTAGCTAGTGCTAGTGCTGCAAGCCAGCAGCAGAAGAAAAAATATTATTATTTTTTATTGGGTCTGTATTGACTAAGAACATAACTGAAGTTTGCATACTTATTGGCTGACACCAGAATCAATCAACTGATAAGAACATTGCAAAATCATTATTGTATAGTGTAAATTGGAACTTTTGGAAGCCTCCCCCCATTGAGTAATGGTTTAACCCACAAACTATTTTTTATTCTTGCATCCATTCATTGATTTTTGCAAGGGCCACAAATGCAATAAATATAGAAAAATGCATCATTTTTTGGCATTCAAAAGCACATATCTAATGGACACTTCTTAGACCAGTGATGGCAAACTCCAGATGTTTCAGAACTACATTTCTCTAAAGTCCAGTCGAGCATCATAGGAAATGTAGTTCTAAACCATCTGGAGTGCCAAGCTTTGGCTATTGAGGGATCTTATTGTTAGGGCTGTATTTTCCTTTCTTTAGTCTGTAGGTGTTCTTGCCATTAACATATATAGTTGTATTAAGTGATATATCGCACATCAAATGATAACTTTGAAAAGCAATAAATACAACTGCAAAGCTTAGGAAAACATTTGCAAAAAAATTTGTATAAGTGGATGTAATTGTTAACATATCCACATGTCTGTTTTATTATGAAAAAGTAGTCTAACTGGATAGAATAATGTGTGTTCCAGGGCATCCTCAAGGTGTGCTTCGGATTTTTCACTTAAAGGGACAGTCTAGTCAAAATTAAACTTTCATAATTCAGATAGGGCATGCAATTTTAAACAACTTTCCAATTTACTTCTATTATCTAATTTGCTGAATTCTTTAGATATCCTTTGTTGAAGAAATAGCAATGCACATGTGGGAGCCAATCACACAAGGCCTTTATGTGCAGCAACCAATCAGCAGCTCCTGAGCATATCTAGATATGCTTTTCAGCAAGTGATATCAAGAGAATGAAGCAAATTAGATAATAGAAGTAAATTAGAAAGTTGTTTAAAATGACATACTCTTTCTAAATCACGGAAGAAAAAAAATTGGGTTTCATGTCCCTTTAAACCTCAACTTAACACATGGGGGCCTATCTATCAAGCTACGAATGGAGCTTGAAGCCCCGTGTTTCTGGTGAGCTTGCAGGCTCGCCAGAAACAGCAGTTTCTAAAGACTGCTGCTCCATAACCCTGTTGATTGACACCCCATGCTGGCGGGTGATTGGCCGCGAGTCTGCAGGGGCGGCGTTCCACCAGCAGCTAACAAGGGCTGCTGGTGCAATGCTGAATACGGAGAGTGTATTGCTCTTCGCATTCAGCGATATCTATCGGACCTGATCCGCACTGTCGGATCAGGTCCGACAGACATTTGATAAATTGGGCTCATGGGGGTCAATTTACTAATGTGCAAGCGGACATGATACGATGTAGCTTATCATGTCTGCTGCATATTGATAAATGCCGACAGCATACGCTGTCGGCATTTATCATTGCTCCAGTAGTTCTTGTGAACTGCTGGTGCAATGCCGCCTTTTGCAGATTCGCGGCCAATCGGGGGCGTCAATCAACCCGATCATTTCTGATCAGGTTGATTTCTGTCCGCCGCCTCAGAGCAGGTCTTTAGACCGATGCTTCATAACTTCTGTTTCCGGCGAGCCTGAAGGCTCACCGGAAACACGGATCAAGCTCCGTGCGTAGCTTGATAAATTGACCCCATGGAATATAAAAAGACATTATAGCCCTTGTAAAGTATTACTCGTCTCGCAGTTGTGCTTTGCTATTGCAAAGATGGCCAGGTTTTCTTCTATTTCATTATCTTTTATGGTTCTTCTGTTTAGTTTTAATTAGTTAGTTTAGTTATGTTTTAAAAGCAATTTTTGGATGTCTCTAACCTTGACAGTGAAACTCATTTTATGCATTGACAACTGATACAGAAAAAATACAGTTTCATTGATTGGAATGAAGCAGAACTCACTGTGATGTTATAAATTATTTTAGAGCAGCAAAGTTGCAATTAGTTTCTGCAGTGAGATATTTAAAGGGCTTTATGAAATTGGGGCGAAGGAGTGATGCATCACTCGGGATCAGCTGTGTACAAGAATGCAGTTTCTGTTTTAATTCTATAAGTTTAACCTCTTCATGCTGGGGGCAAGCGTTTAACATTGTTCTGATTTTGGGGGGCTGTCTTTGATGCTAGGCACCCCCCCAGTCCAATTTCCCATTAAAGAGAAAGATGAGGGTGCAGGATTCCGTATATGGTACCACGTTCCTGCTGTCCTAATGGCGGCAAACCCCAGCGCTGTTAGGACAGCATGGAGTTTCCTAATGGCATTAAGCAGTTACAAATATTTAACTTGACCTAGTTTCATAAAATAGGATACATTTATTCAGGTCCTCTTTTCTGTACCTTTATGGCATAGAGGCTGAGACCAGAGATGTTCAGATCAGTAAGATAGTTCTTGTCATATTTACTTAATTATTCATTGGGTATTTAAATAGACTTATCGTAGCAAGATAGACCAGACTCGGAAATCCAGTTCATCAAGTGAAGATGGCCAAACTGTATTATTTATGTGATAATCAAGGTACTCATGTAAACCTTACCTTCTTGCTTTTTCAAATAAAAATACCAAGAGAATGAAGAAAAATTGATAATAGGAGAAAATTAGAAAGTTGCTTAAAATTGCGGCTCTATCTAAACCATGAAGCAGGGCATCAAACTTGGGTTAACCCTAACTGCCTCAATATAGCTGTACACACCTGGGGATAGCATGGCAGACGGTACCATTCGTACAGCGAGATGTTACGGCAGCAAGATTAGAAAACACTATGGGGCCGATTTATTAAAGTGCGGACGGACGATTAGCGTATCATGCCTGCCGCAAATTGATAAATGCTGACAGCATACGCTATCGGCATTTAGCATTGCACAAGCATTTCTTGTGAACTGCTTTTGCAATGCTGCCCCCTGCAGATTTGCAGCCAATCGGTCGCTAGCAGGGGTTGTCAATCAGCCCAATCAGAGCAGGCAGACAAGTTGTTTCCGGCCATGTAAGAAAGTTTCCAGTTTATTACCATTATTAAATGTACTTTTCTGTGATGTTATCCTTTGTTGAAGAGAATACCTAGGTAGGTAGCATGCACGGGTAGCATTCGCATTTACCATATAGTGCTCCAGATATGTGCACACTTCTGAGCTTACCTACCCGCCTTTCAACAAAGGAGATCAAGAGAACAAAGTGAATTTGATAACAGATGTAAACTGGGAAATGTCTTAAAATGTTATGCTCTATCTTTACCAAGAAAGGTGGGCTTCATGTCCCTTTAAGTTATTACACACTTAAAGGGACAGTGTACACCAATTTTCATATAACTGCATGTAATAGACACTGCTATAAAGAAGAATATGCACAGATACTGATCTAAAAATCCCGTATAAAACCTTTTAAAAACGTACTTAGAAGCTCCCAGTTTAGCACTGAGAGGGGCTGGGTAAACAAAAAGAACAGACACTCCCCCCCCTGCATATGAAAAGACAGATAACATAAACAGGAGTCTGTAGACATCAGTATACATCAAAGACTTTGGGGCTTGGTCAGGAGTCTGAAAATCAGCACAATGTTTTTTAAAAAAATAAGCAAAACTATACATTGTTACACAAACACTACCACCAGATGGGCTATATAAATATCATCTACAAAACATTTATACAAAGAGAAATCTAGTGTACAAATGCCCCTTTAAGTTTGGAGGTAATAGTATATATTTTTTTCTTTAAAAATATGTAAATTACTGGATTACACACAAATTTAATAACACATATAACTTGGATTGGGTTGATAATACAGTTTTTACTATTTTTTTTAGGGAAGCAGTGGTCTGAAGACCACTGCTTGTTAAATACGGATTGCAGGTTATCTTGTGAGAACCTGCAGTGGTAGGGGGTCGAAAGGCTGGGGAAAGCCTTTGATAAATTGACCCCTAATTAGTGGTTAGTGCAAGAGTTCCTTCTTAAATAGTTATAATTAGCTGTTAGGGAAATATATTAAAGGGACAGTCTAGTCAAAATTATTTAAACTTCCATGAATTCGATAGTGCATGCAATTTTAAACAACTTTCCAATTTAATTTTATCATTAAAATGTGCTTTGTTATCTTGGTATTCTTACTCTTGATATGCGATTTTGCTAAACAAATTACAGCGGTAAATGGTTTTTAAACATTTCTTTTAAATACATGTTTTTTTGCAACACAGCGCTTAATTGTTAATATTGTACAGTGAAGTACAAAAATAATGACCCAAGTGACTTGGGAGGTGTCAGACCACTGTTTTCCACTAGAGGGCAATGCTGAAACATCATAGCGAGATGTTACCCAGTTGTTCTTAAAACACACAAACTCTTCAGGCAGCTCCACGTATATTTAAATAATTATAATTTTATATGTGTGTATATATATATATATATATATATATAAATACATACATAAAGAATTTTAAAGATACTTACAAATATGAAATGTTGAAAAAAATGTACACACCTTTTCCATTTTAATGGTTTTGTTGTTTGGGAAACTGTACTCAAAAATATTTCAGTAGTACATGCATGCTCGTACTTATGCTGTATTAATTTTTACTGGTTAAAAGGAAGAACAGTCTGAGCATTCTATTGGTGGAGAGTGCAAGCCCTCTGCAAGGCACCAAGAAAAACTTGATTTATTCAGCACAGGAATACCCATTTAAAATAAGTAAATTAATGAAAAAACACCATTATTATTATTATTGGTTATTTGTAGAGCGCTACCATTATTAAATACCCCCTTTTAGATTAAGCAAATAAATTGATAAATAGTAAAGTGGCAATTTAAAATTTGAGTTAAAGTGACATGAAACTCAAAAAATGACTTTCATGAGTCATATAGAGCATGCCTTTGTTGAAGAGCATACGCAGGTAATCTCCAGAGTGTGCACGTATCTTTATGGCAGCAGTTTCACAAGAATGCTTTTCACAATCTTCTAAACGTTTGAGCTCTAGATGAGAGCAATGTATGTGCGTGCATGCATGTGTGTGAGTGCAAGCGTGTGAGTGCATGTCTGTGAGTGCATATGTGTGAATGCAAGTGTGTGAGTGCAAGCGTGTGAGTGCATGTCTGTGAGCGCAAGCGTGTGAGTGCAAGCGTGTGAGTGCAAGCGTGTGAGTGCATGTCTGTGAGTGCATGTCTGTGAGTGCATATGTGTGAGCGCAAGTGTGTGAGCGCATGCGTGTGAGTGCATGTGTGTGAGTGCATGTCTGTGAGTGCATATGTGTGAGCGCAAGTGTGTGAGCGCATGCGTGTGAGTGCATGTGGATAGCTATTCAATGACAGTGTTTGCTGATACAAGAGGCATACATGGGTATCTTATAATAATAATTTGAAACCAAATGGCTCTGGGCAGAGATATTAAACATACCAGGAAGTGCAATGAGTATTATGTTCAAAGTATTTTGTATATGCCAGTTTCATATAATTTTTAAAATGAACGTTTAACAATTAATTACACTATAACTTCATGAGAATGGAGTCATTGTGGTTTTGTCTGGTAAGACAATAAAGCACATGGATAAAAATGTCTTGTAATTAATTTGTCAGCTGATTAAAAGACTCTTTTATCTGTCAAGTTACAATATAAAAGAAATAATGTATTTTGATATTGAAGAGGGCTGACACTTCAAATTGCTTACACGCTCAAACTACAAGGCAAGTCCAATTTAGGGAAAAAAAAACTGTACATGTAAAATGGATTTCAGCTTTTCTTTTAAATTAACTCAATTTAAAGGGCCATTCTCGTGGATAAATAAATGCGCTATTTTGTTAGAGTATGTAATTCTAGCACTAGCAACCCAACAGCTCTGTGTGCTTAACCCCTCAAAATGAAACTTGCATGATTTAGATAGACCAGGTAATTTTAAGACAATTTAAATTCACTTCTATTTTCAAATGTGCTTCGTTCTCTTGGTATCCCTTGTTTAAAAACAAAATCCGACACTTGAGGGAGCTAACTGCTGATTGGTGCCTGCACACATTTGTCTCTTGTGATTGGCTGTAACTAGCTGGGCTCAGCTAGCCGCCAGTAGTGCAATGCTGCTCCTTCAGCAAAGGATAAGAAGATAATGAAGCAAATTTGATAAGAGAAGTCAATTGAAAAGTTGTTTTAAATGATATGTTCTATCCAAATCATGAAAGAAATTGTTGAGATTTCCTGTCCCTTTAAACACATAGTTTAAGTAAGGTTTGGGTGCAGCAGACAACTGCTGATTACAAGCATGTACGGCCATGACTTAATCAGTAATGATAGTCACACAACCCAGCTGTGAAATGGCACCTGCTGAGTGTCTCACTTACAGTTTCTGCTCAGGACCAGCAGTTCTCTGCGGCTCCTGATTGATAGTTTAACTGTATTTAACCAATTTATGGAGGTTAACCAAATAGAGTTGCAGTGGCGCCAGTGCCATTTCATCATTTTTCTTAGGTATACAATCTATCTGATGCATTATCTACAAATATACCAAAACTATTTTTTTTTAAAACAGAAATTTAGTGCCAGCAAACTATACCTACATTTTGGTTTTTATTTTTCCTATCCTATAAGGAGAAGCTGTAGACATATTTGGCACATTTTTGATAATGGTGTGGATAGATTGATATACTTAAGAGTGTTTATTAAGATCTAGTACACACTCAGATACTACAGAGACACGTCAGTGCTGCAAGATAGCATGAAAGTTCATTAAATGTCAGGTCACTTATGTATTATGTAAAAATAAGCTTTACTATATTAAATATGCGGAATTCTGAAGTTTAATGTATATTCCTGTTTGGGAATTTTGGTGGTTGGGTAGACAGAGACATTGATACAAATATTACTGGAATATTGACAATGTCTGTTTTCCATTTGTAGGTCATCCCAGACACCAGTCCAATGAAGCGCTCAGTATCCACGCTGACTCCGCCACAGAGACCTCAGCTTTATGAGTATTCTCTAGAGAGAGTGCCACCGGAGCGCACTCACCAGCACCATCACCGATGTCACCGGCGCAAAGAGAGGAAACAGAAATCCACAGAGAGGTCACTGCAGAATGATGACACAGGTGCAAAACTCTTTCACGATGACAACGAATATGTATCAACACCTATTTTTAACAGTCAAAGAGTTAATTCATTAGAACATGACATTTTTTCATTATTGACCATGACTAACGATGGGCCAGATTACAAGTGGAGCGATATTTAATGCCTCACGCTCACTAACTCCGCTAGAAGTAAGCTTTTTGCGTGTGTTGGGTAGCGATTTGTATTGCAAGTCAAAAGTAAACTGTTTTCTTACGAGTGCTAACCCGATGCTTGCAAAATTAGAATATCGCGATCGTGTTAACGTATTCCCCCAAAGAAGTAAATGGAGCAAAAAATAGTGCCTATTCGCGCGCATACCCAATTGCATATTCTCAAATGCGCTAACCCGACATGAAAATATGAATATGTCACAGTCCAGTTTTCTACAGATAGCCGAATATGTTCTATTTATTCATAAGCACATATTTCTATATATAAATGAGAGTATTTTTGTACAATATATATCTATACCTATATATATATATATATATATATATTTATATATATACATGATTATATATAGGAATAGATATATACATATATAGAGAGAGAGGAATATCTATTTAAAAATATATAGAACATATTCTGCTATGGGCAGAACATTGAAATGTGAAATATTTTCAGTAAATACACAGTATAACACTTTATTAAATATGAATATTGTATAAATATGCTTCTACTTAACAAGAGCTCCAATACACTTTTATATATGTATAAATATGTATTTATGTGTATATATGTCTGTAAATACATATATGCACATATAAATACATAAATACATATCTACACAAACATATGCCTTTTTTTCCTAACGCCTGAGGCCTCGTATCTTTGAGCCCTTATATCTTTTATTTAGTTTAACTTATTTTACAAAAAATTATCATTTTATCGGATAGAGTTATTATGAGTTTAACTGCACTTTGTAATGTATTTTTGATATGTTTCAACTTGTAATACGAGCATAAACCGGATAAACCCTTTTTCGCTTGCGTGTAACTGTAAGTGCTCCTGTCATAACCTGGCCCTATATATTCACAAAGCCCCTGTTTAGTGGCTGCAAGCAATGCGCATTCCCAAGCAGAAAACTGCTGGTTATTGGCGAGTATGTGCGATTGTGCACCCCTGATTGTTTTACCTGGGTTTTCACACAGGATTTGAAGAAAATCTGTCCTTCATAAAATTATACGCACGCTATCATCTGACTATGAGCAGTTTCGGATGACGATACAATTACATTCATTTCATTGAAAGAGATGCTATATTTAACATGTGCCTGTCCTTATTGGCTGATCACAATTCAAAGTCATGATACTTAAAGGGACAGTGTACCCTATTTTTCTCTTTTAATTTGTTCCCAAGTATCCATTTTACCTGCTGGAGTGTATTACATTGTATAGAAATAGCTCCTTTACATTTGTTTCAGCATTTGGAATATCTGATTTTGCCCGTTGTATCCCCATCTATACTGAAAATTTCTATACTTAAGTATAGGCTATTAAGAAGCTGAGTAAACATAGGCAGCAGAAGAAATTACACTCCCAGTGGGGCTTAGGAGTGATGAAATGTTAATTTTCAATTGTTCTTTTTAAGTATTGTGCTTTGGTAAAAATGCAGAGATAATATTAAAAAGCATGTGTGTGTGTACAGAAAGTGATAAAATAAGGAGATCTGTTGTCACTATTTTAATGGATGGTGGTTTCAAAGAACAAAACCAGCTATTTCATAGACAAAATAAACCAAAAGAAGCAATTTCTCAAGCATTTTATATGTGCAGCTGGTATAACAAGTCATTGTAAACACATTAAAAGGGATATGAAACCCACATTTTTTCAATAATGAGTCAGATAGAGTTTGTGATTTTAAACAACTTTCCAATTTACTTCTATGATCTAATTTGTTTTGTTCTCTTGGTATCCTTTGTTAAAAAAAGGATACCTAGGTAGGCTAAGGAGCTGCTGATTGGTGGCTGCACATATATGCTTCATGTTATTGGCTCACCCAGAGCGTATATTAGCTCCCAGTAGTGCATTGCTGCTTCCTCAACAAAGGATACTAAGAGAATAAAGCAAATTCGATAATAGAAGTAAATTGGAAAGTTGTTTAAAATTCTATTCTCTATCTGGATCCTGAAAGCAAACTTTTGGGTTTCATGTCTATTTTAAGGGAAAAACAATTTGAGAGTACAGTGTCCCTTTAACAACACATTTTCACTTTCAAATTCCACATCGAAATGGACTCAATAAACCCCAAGACAACACTTTCTCAATTACAGCAAGTCATTTTTTTGGCGTTAGAAAGTCTCTTTAATGAGTCTGTAATCGCATACGTGCATTTACATTACGCTTCCTGTATAATGATGCACATCCCAAAAACACCTATCAAACACTCTCTGAAACAGACATCCCAACCTGCAAAAACTCATTTCAGGGAGGTGGGTTCTCCCGCTACTGCGCCCCCCCCCCAGTTATATATTGGACACCTTGAAACCCTAAATAAGATAGAGACTTATCATTAAAGTAGCTTCCCACTAAAGTCACATTTAAAAAAAGTAGCTTTATTGCACAACCACATACAATAAACTTATTTTCCAGTGACGCTTGTTGAATGCATAAATATTTTAGAATACGAAGTTTAATTACGTGCAGTAAATAAGGTAGTATTTGTGTTTTATTTTATTAAAATCAGTGGGGGCTTTTTGGTTACTGGTGCAAGCTTTGAGGGTTCTTTAATGTCCCAGCAACTAAAGGCATTCCTTAAAGAAACACTTTTCCGGATTTGGGCCACAATGGATCATAGTACTTGGAGTTTCAGGGAGATTGCATTCCATTTTCTGGCATCAGGGAGCCGCTATTACAATCAGGGAGACTCCCTGAACTTCAGGGAGAGTTGGGATGTCTGCTTAGAGTCTCTTAAAGTCTTAAAAAAAAGTGTGCATTTTTTATGTTTATTTAAATGGCAAATATGGTAAACAATTACACACTCTAATTTGTATGTCATTTTAAGACTATCGACCCTAGGTTATAGTGTGTTTAACCCTGCAAAGTGGTTAAACACACAGTGGAATACTGTTTAGGACTTGCAGAGCACTCCTGGTCCCAAGCGGATAACGCAGTTGACCCAATCCGCAGCGCTAGTTCCACATCTGTGTAGTGAGACTGCTGATTGGATGAGCTGCTCAGGGCCAGCAGTTTTGCAGATTAGAGCATGTCATTCTTTACCATAAAGGCCCCTTTAATGAATGAATAAACAAATCAACACATTTTCATATATTATTGAAAAGTTCCATTTCTTATTCTTTTTAAACTATCCAGATATATTGCTCAAAACAGACAAAAATAGGTTTGCAAGTAAGTGATTTCTAATGATTTTGAATGCCATGGTTGATTTGCCCCTTTGCAATGTATAAAGGGGTTTTAAAAGCTTGTAATGAATAGTTTAACACAGCATTTTCAGATTAATTGAAATGTCTTTTGAATCTGAAAAACCCTCAAAAAACATGCAAGGCACAATTATAGCTGATTAGCAAGGGGCAACCTATCAACAAACATTTAGGGACGGTGCAAAAATATCACGCTCTAATTCGTTAGTGTGTAATCTTACTAGGTTTCGCTAGCGACCCTGCAAGTCATTGGGGTCAATTGAACAAGCAGCGGTTGTTGTATCGATGCCCAATTGTTTCTGGTCCGCTTAAAAGGGGAATTAAGAAAACAGCGGTTGTAGGTGGCGGACTGAATTCATCCCAGTATGAACGGAATGATTGACGGCCTCTGCTAGCAGCCGATTGGCTGCGAGTGAGCAGGGGCTGCATTGCACAAGCAGTTCACAAGAAATGCTTGTGCAATGATAAATGCCGACAACGTATGCTGTCTGCATTTAGCGAGGTTGAGCAGATCTGATTCGCTACCCTGAATCATGTCTGCTCGACGTTTAGTAAATCTACCCCTATGTGTTTAGTCATCAGACTAAGACACATTCATGTAACTTGTAACCTAGACCTGCTAAGCTTTGGCATTACTGTGAATTATTTTTTGTTTAGTGTGGACACATTTTGAGGCTTCAGCTTTTCTTTATAGATTCTGAACCTCATGCACAAGTTGATCTAATAAACTAGCGTCTGATTTATTTTCTGCAGAGCCTGTCCCTCGAGAGAGAAGACACGAGAGGGGAAGATCCCAGGAACGAAAGCAGCATCCTTCATCCTCGTCTGATAAGCAACGTTTCTACTCCTGCGACCGATATGGCAGCCGCGAGTCAGGCTATCCGCGCCACTCCGATCATAGTAGGGCTACATCGCCAAGCAGTGGACAAGACCATGGGACACACAGACAGGTGAGGATGGAGGAGAACCTAGAAAAATACATTAAAGGGATGTTAAACACTAAACACATTTCATGTACCTCCCTCTAATTATGGGTGCAGGCATTTTGGAACATAAGATTCACTGCAGGTATCTGAAGAAGAGTTACTGAACATGTGTAAACACATCAGCACCGAAATGTAGTGGCGGCACCTATAACTACAGAGGGAGGCAGGGAGTAACCTCAATACTATGCTATTTAGTGTTTAATGTCCCTAATTCTAGTGCATCTTTGAAATACTGTAGTGCGTGGGCCTTGTTATATTTGACATAAAACATCACAAATGGTATTTAATGACCTTTTAAAAAATCACAAGGGTAAACGTTAAGGGCCATATTACAAGTGGAGCCCTCTATTTTGAGGGCATTTGGGGAACTTTTAGATAATTAACCAGAGATCAGACCTCTGGTTAATTTTCTGAGCGCTAATTCCTACCGCAAGCTTGTGGCGTGCAATAATTTTGCTCTCCACTTGTAATCTAGTCCTAAAGGTATTAAAAACAAAACAAAACAAAAAAAGTTCAAACCTTTAGCTGACATAAAAAAAAATCTTTTGAAGTGGTTGGCCGTAGCATGGGGTATTTAAATTAATCTATATAAAAAGTAAGTTATAGTGCAACTTCCTTACAACTGTTGAATTAAACTCCATCTAAAATATCACTTACATTTCAGATCTGATTTTATAAAGGGGAGATTTTACTATCACTTTAAGTCAGAATTTTTAATGCATAATTTAAATTTGCGTTTCTATGCAAACATTTAATATCGATTTAAATGAGTACTATTAATGCCATAATGATACTATTTTTAAACTGCTAACTTTATTGAGCATTATACTATAATGTAGGTGTTTCCTTCACATACAGAAATATAGGTCACGCCCCTTAGTGAGATAAAATGGGCCTTTTACAGAACTCAAAGAGTTTTAGATATTTTTTTTAGAGAATCTCCCTTGAGCAGCTTTAGAGAATCGGACCCTTTATCTGCAGGAATAATAATATTCTGTAGCAGGCATGTGCTTCAGTCTTGTTACAAAACAAATATCTGTACAAATGCACCAACTACATTTATAGAAACTGAAGAAATACTGAGAAAGTTCGTCATTATTTATTTGTTTTCTTTAAATTACCTAAGGGATTAAAATACCTTAAGCGCTCTGGAGAGCCGCGATAATCCCGACCCTTCTTAGATCTTTGGGCTGCGGTAATAGGAGACTTAGCATAGTGGATCCCAGGGTCTGCGTTAAAGGAAATGGTCCATTAGCGCAGGCCCTAGGATTCACCTCGCTAAGCCTCCTTATAGCGCAACCCGGGGGTTTTAAGAAGAAGCGCCGGGATAAGCGCGACTCTCCAACGCGCTAGAGATGACTAATTGCTTATTTTTGATGCAAATAGAAAAACAAATACTTTAATGTCTGTTTAAATCGACAGATAAAGAGATTAAAGGTTAAATTACTTTTTGCGTAATTTATGTCTAATACAATAAGGCCATATTCATTTCATTAGATTAGGTATTCTAATATAAAGAGAGCTGTTTTCATGACACGTGTGGCTTCTTATATGTTTGAATGCAATACTGTATACTATATATGTTTCTAGTCTTGTGAAGATCTTTAACTGAAAATAGATGAATCTACATACTAGGTTAGTGTGAAAAAAACTGAATGCATTAACACTGTTTGCTTCAATTGTTTTTCAGTGGTCAAGTTACACCCACCCATTGCATTATTTAGAGGAGGCGATACAGACTTGTTGCTAGTCACAGCTAGCCACTGTCATTCTGTTAGTAAAATTGTCCTTGTTTTGTTGGCCCTTATCTTATTATCAGTACTGAGGGGTTGTGACATCTGCAGTGTGCACTTTTAATTCTCAGAATTGGAAAGCCCATGATTTCCAGACTAAAAATACAGGAGAAGGGGACAAAATAAAAAGTAAAAATAAATTGAAAAGTTGTTTTAATATTTATAATTAAACCTTTTATATTACAATCTCAAAGTGTTTATTGTTCCTTTTATGGAACAACAAAACTTGTCCAAACTTTATTGATGCCAGATAGAGAAAATGCAATAAGCAGGCTCTTCTAGACTGCTAGAATGTCATAGCATGGCATGTCACCCATGCACCAGCTTCCACTGAGCATGTGCAAGAATTCACAATAAATACATATATGTGTTTTGTGATTGGGCGATGGCTGTCATGTGATATAGGGGCAGGGGAAATTAAAGTAATTTTGAACTTTGTCAGAAAAACAGTCTACTACTCATCTGAAATTCAGACTAAGTGCTATAACATGGGGGCCTATCTATCAAGCTCCGAATGGAGCTTGATGTGTCGAGTTTCTGGCGAGCCTGTAGGCTCGCCAGAAACACTGGTTATGAAGCAGCAGTCTAAAGACCGCTGCTCCATAACCCTGTCCACCTGCTCTGATGAGGCGGACAGATATCGCTGGAATTCAACCCGATCTAATATGATCGGGTTGATTGACACCCCCCTGCTGGCAGCCGATTGGCTGCGAGTCTGCAGGGGGTGGTGTTGCACAAGCAGCTCACAAGAGCTGCTGGTGCAATGCTGAATACGGACAGCGTATTGCTCTCTGCACTCAGCGATGTCTGTCGGACCTGATCCGCACTGTCGGATCAGGTCCGACAGACATATGATAAATAGGCCTCATTATCTTTTTATTATGCATGTTGAATATGCAATTCTTTATTGGTCCTTTAAAGAATAATCCAACAACAAAATGTCCAGCAGTACCTTTATGAAAGTGAACAGCATCTAAAGAGAAACCATCCCACGCTTACTACAATATAGAAAGAAAAAGAAAAATGCATAAAATAAGAAAATTGCTATATTTAAATAGTTAAAAAAAAATCAATGTAACAACACAGATTATGATACAATCTAGTGTTTGTTTCATACTAGTAATTGATACATTGTTCGCAAAAAATTTAGCCTCATAAATTAACTAAATTAAATCTCACTGGTTCGCCTCACATTCTTATATTTATTCTTTAAATGTTATTATCCTTTCATTTAGCCACCAAAACACACCAACACAGGTGGGCACTTATGAATACAGGAATTGTATTTGTCCTTACCATTTATTTTCCAAATCTGTTATGCATTAATCACCACTAGGTTTTCTCCTCCCTATAAAATGTGTTGATGACAGTGGTCATCCTTGCCTGGTTCCACATTTTTAGCATTATTTTTAAAGCTGATTAAATAAATCTACTTGTGCGTATCTGATTTAGAATATATTGCTTATAACAGTTTTAAAAATGATTTCTGGCTAAACCTATGAAAAAACAAAAAACATAGCTAATATAAATTTAGAGTACATCAGCTGAGACTGAGCTTTCTTTACATGGTTGTTCCCACTTATCATGCATAGGTTATTAGTATACAGTATTGCATTCAAACATCTAAATTTTTGGTTCTTGTGTCCTTATAAATTAACTATTTAGAGGAATATACTTACTATTCCATAGAGGTACTTATTAGCATTTTGTATAATTCAAAAGACTTGTACATTGTGGTATATACTATATGAAATTGTATAGTTGTTTGTCTGTTTGGTGTAGAGTCAAGAATTTGCAATATGTTTGATGGTCTTATGTTAATAATTGTTCATGCTTCATGTGATTCGATGCATGTATGTTCTTTGAGCAGTTGAGCTATTCCACGTGTTTGTATGGAACAGTATGATGTATACATTTTAAACAAAATGTACATTTAAAAAAAAAAAAATTATGGTAGTATAGAGCATGCAATTTAACATACAAATCTTTCCAATTTACTTTTATTATCAAATTAGCTTCATTATCTTGGTATCTTTTGTTGAAGAATAATCCTAGGTAGGCTCATTTTATATCAATGTGCATGTGTCTTTAGCCATCTATGGTAGCAGCATTATTTGTATTAAAGGGACAGTCAACCATAGAATTGTTATTGTTTTAAAAGATAGATAATCCCTTTATTACCCATTCCCCAGTTTTGCATAACCAACACAGTTATATTATTACACTTTTTACCTCTGTGATTACCTTGTATCTAGGAACCTTCTTCCAGCCCCCTGATCACATGACACTGACTGTTTATTATCTATTGCCTTGCAGTTTGCATTGTGTTGGGCTAAATCTTAAATACCCCCCTGTGCCTGAACACAGTGTTATCTATATGGCCCACGTGTACTTTCTGTCTCTTTGTCTTGAAGAGATTTAAAAAGCATGTGATAAGAGGCAGCCCTCAAAGGCTTAGAAATCAGCATATGAGCCTACCTATGTTTAGTTTAAACTAAGAATACCAAGAGAAAAAAGCAAATTTGATGATAAAAGTAAATTGGAAAGTCAATTAAAATTAAAAGTCCTATCTGAATAATGAAAGTTTAATTTATACTTGACTGTCCCTTTAATGTTATACATTGTTACAAACACTACTGCCATAGAGTGCTAAATACACGTGCACACTCCTGAGGTTCTATGAGCCTACCTAGGTTTACTCTTCAGCAAAGTTTACTAAGACAATGAAGCAAATTTCCTAATAGAAATAAATTTAATTATACAACTCAAGAAACAAAAAAGATTAATTTGGACTTTACTCTCCCATATATTTGTTTTCTGTATTTTGAGTCAATGTTATTTGCCAGTTAATAAATCTGCATGCTGTATATAGTGGCAGTGTAATGTATTACTGATGTTTATTGGGTAAGAAGCTGTACATATTGTCACAATTCCCCTTTAAAAGTACTCAGTGGATATTTTTTAACCCTTTAGAATATTATTGTGCTTAAAAATCCCAATAGACTTTAGTGGGACAGTAAACACCTTGTAATTACAATAGATTTATATTGTGTTGCTGTATAATAACATGCCAGCCAAGTCTAAATGTTTTGTAAACAAATTAACACCCCTTTTACTGCAATTGTTTAGCAATAGCTAAACTGTTCGTAATAATATTTAAAGTGCATTGTTTTGTGTTTATCAGTCAAAGACAGTTAGGGACAGATATGCAGGAGGGTTAGTTTTGAGAAGTCAGCAGTATGCATTTCCAGTTCTGGGAATTAGAAAATCCACATTGTTCTGAGATAAACTACATAAAAAGGGGACAAAACAAATAATGAAATGATGTTGCAAAGTTGTTCTACAATGCATAATTAAACATTTTATATTACATTTCAAGGTTTTTACTGACCCTTTAATTGTAGATTTTGTAGAAAGAAAGAAAAAACCATTAGAGTATACCCCATTGTGTCTAAATACAGAAATTAAATCAGCATTGTTAGTGCTAATGGCAGCCATCTTTGTTTGGTATATTTGCATACAGCAAGTCTGCTTTCAGCCTCACATTGTGATTATTGTTATCCCCTCATCCTCACATTTGGACTTTACAAAGAGTGTGATTTATAAATATCCTGTTTTAAAGGGGACTATATGACAACCAGTGCAGCTTTAGAATGGTTTTTGGATCAGGCTTGTTTCTCTGCTTCTCTAAACTCTCCTTTGTTTTTCTCTCCTCTCTGTGTCTTGTTATCTACAATATTGTGCTTTCACCCTTGTTTTGTCAACCTATTTCATTCCTGCTGCATCTGTATGTTGTGCTTTCTGTTCATCGTGCTTTTTTTATTTTTATCATTTGACTTTATTTTCATTTCTATACCTCAATCTCATGTCCCCATTGTCTTTGGACATGTTTTGTGTATTGTTTCCATCACATGTTCCTGTGCTGTTTTGATGTGCTTTTTCCCCCTTTCAATGTAGGGCAGTGGTTCGGCCAGCGGGAGTCCACGTCTGACCAGCTCCGGTGCTAGTACCCCATGCCGGGGGATCCGCAGACAACTCCCCCAGACTCCACTCACCCCTCGGCCTAATGTAACCTACCGGACAGCTCACTCCTCCCCTGTGCACTTTGGAGGGTCTTCTTATTCACCTGGGCGTCTGAGCCGGGGTTTATCAGAGCACAACACCCTGCTGTACAGCGACTCCCCCAGCCCCTCTGCCTGCACCGTTACTCGCATCGGTTCTGACCCATATTTAGGGCCGCGACAAGATGCTGACAGCTATTGTCCTGAAGACACTCTAACCTTTGAGGAAGCCTTGGCCAGCAACTCTGGACGTTCCTCCAGGACTTCCTATGTGTCCTCTCTCACTTCTCATTCCCACCAGCTCTGCAGGGTACCAAATGGCTATCACTATACCCTGGGGCTTAGCACGGGGCCTGGCACAACCCCTAGAGGCCGAAGCTATTACCACGAGGCAGATGAAGATGACTGGTGCTAGCACAGGGACCCGAGACAAGATCCCACTCCTACCACTGCTTCTGTCAAAAGCCAAAACAAGAGAAGCATGGAGGTCGGAGAGGGGCATGTTGCTTGAGTTACTACTGATGAGTTTTATCATCAGCTGGCAGAATGCCATAACAACAGAGCATGTTATGGGAGAGCAGAGGTGGCCATCTTGGGAGAAATCTGAGCATAGAGATATATTTGAAGTTAAGGTTTAATGATTGAGGAAGATGAACAAATAAGAAAGCCAGGTGTCATTTGATTCAAGAGTATGTTCTGGAATTGTACATTGTGAGGCTTTTTGTTGGAGGACAGCTAAGGTGGCCATTTTGGGAAAACTTGAAGATTGGAGATAATGGAGGTTAAGTCATGAATATAGAGGAGATAGACGGGCAACAAGATTAGGACCACAGTGTATTGAGTTTGCGGATATTCCTATTATTTATATACATTTTCAGGATAGAAGAGAATATATATTTTCTGTAATCTACTCTTTCTCTTACATCCACTATGAATTTACAGAAAGACGTTACTAACCATGCACTTAACATAAAAACTCACCTGCTCGTACATACCTTTCTCCCACCACCTGCACTGGTGTTTTTTTGGCAGGTACATTTAGAAAAAGGAGTTATTTATTGCAATGCCTCATAATGTTTGAGTTATATGTTTAATAGGGTTAAAAACCCTCTCTTCATAAATGTTCTTCCTGCTCTCAAGAGTTGGCGCCAAATGGTGGAATCATTGCATAAGGAACATAACATTATTTATGCCACATGGGCTCCACAGATTTAAACAGCATAATGCACACCTCCCAGAATCCTGTGTGATGTTTTATAGTTGACTGTTGAGATATCTGGGTGGCATCATAGTTTTTGCTGTGTTCTGTCGGGAGGAAGCTTTGAAAAGTTTGTGTTGCGTGTCTGTTGTGTCTATGAAAAGTGTTTGTACAGTCTAATCACTAGATTGAAGTGTAACCCTTCGGCTGCCAGGGAGAGTTGCAAAACATTGTATTACAGCTTTCTATGACAGTGGACGGGGTTAATGATTTATCAGCCAAGAGAACATTGGCAATATTCATGTAGAATTTGGTAATGCATTGGTCCTAAGAAGCATGTGACTGGTTAATGTGATATAGCACATCCTGTGGTCATCATTCATCTTTGTTTATTGGCTATTACTTTAGATGTGTATAAGTCATGTACAGGAATCCTCTACTCTTCCAAAAAGCAGCTGTTTTTACAGGTTCTTTATACTATATAATGTGTCGCTCTTTCTGTTTTGAATGAAGAAGGCAGGCTGATAGGGTAAATGCTCACCTTTTGTAGCATTGTTAATCCATTAAATTTCACACCTTTTTTATGTTGTGACTGATCGTTCTCTAAATTGTAGTCCCACCCACTCATAGAGCATATCAGCTATAGAATTAACAGGATGTGCAATATTATGCAACTTGTGCCGCTCAGTTGTTGACGTCACAAACTTGCACAGTGCCAAATTCCCTGAGCCTTCTAGACCTATAGGTAAAAGATTGTGCCAATTTCCACAGTATATTTTATGTAGTACTTAGACATTAGATCTTTGGCTGCACACTCGTCCTATGGCAATAAGGCACTCTGTAATTTCTAATATCATATCCTGGTAGCTCCATGTGGCCTTTTCATTCATATGTAGCATATAAATTTCATAGCAAGCACAACAAGATACAGATTTATAGGAAGCATGGTATATGGTAACATTGCATTTATTGTGTGCAATGCTGATAGCATAAAAAATAATTTAAGGGCAAAAGCTGATTTTCCAAAGACATTTAGAGATTATTAAGATAATATTTCATATGCAGTAGATGACTAAATAGGTGACCACTACACCCACAGCTATTTTGTTGCATGGTTTACCCTACAAGATATTTTTTTTTGTATTGGTACACTTTTTTATGTAGTGATAACTGCTTTTTCATGCAATACTCAAATTATTTCTGCAAACATATCAAAACATAAGTCAAATGAGATGTGATACAGTAGTGTGTGTAGCACCATGTGATTTTTTAAAATTTAGCATATGAAAATACTCAGATGTATTTAACTATATTCATAGCACAATATTCATTAAGCATAATATAGAGTTCATACAGGGCTGAGGGTTTACTTTAAGTAAGTGTCTGGGGGTTTGTATTGACTAAACTGTGTACCTGTATTGTTTGACATGAAGAACACAGAGCCTAGTTAAGAAAATAAGGATTATCATTTAATCTGTTCATTGTATGTATATATGTATTGATCAGAATGATTCATTTCACTGCTAAGTGCCTATATTTCCCAGTTGGTAGTCCAGTAAACGGTGCAACAGTCACAAATATAAAAATATCCAAACCCGAGCAATTCATTGCATTCTGCAAAGCCAACTTTATTGACATACACCATGTATTTTTAGCACCTAGTATCCCATAGGATATTGTCTTATAATGTTGCTCTTATGCGCAATAAATAGACATTTATTTTGGAGGAAGTAATATTATTCCTTTCTTTTTGCCCAATTTCCAATTGTGAACAGAATGTTTATGTGTGATATATTTATCTTCTCTTTTTTTTGTTCTGCCTTATTGAATGTTAAACTAATTCATGCATCCTTATGTCAGATATTTTTAATATTAAATAAGCAGGAGAAAATTATATTTATAGAATTTTCTATAGGTTTATCTTGACAGAGCAAGTTGCCTTACACATACAGTCTCTCTTAAAAATGGCAAAACGAGTATATAGAAAAGGAAACACAGCGCAGATCATTTGCAATATATGCTTACAATATATTATATTACAATTACAGTCTAAAGCAGAATATAGAAGAAAGTCTGATTCACTCCAGGAATAATCATTTTTGGAAATGTTTTATTTGGTGTAAGCCACAATTGTTTCATGTATCTGAG
Organism: Bombina bombina; assembly: GCF_027579735.1. NCBI lineage: Eukaryota > Metazoa > Chordata > Amphibia > Anura > Bombinatoridae > Bombina > Bombina bombina. Next base: position 26,469,878 of record NC_069510.1, on the reverse strand, counting down.
ATACTGATAAAATTGAAGTGTATAAAATTAGAGCTACTGGCTAGTTCTTATATACTGTATATTAGTTAACATTTACGCTTTGTGGACCATAAGGTTATCTCATTTACCATGACTTGTTTGTTACTAAATTGGTATACATCAGGTAAAGTTAGAAGATATTTCTTTTGGAGAATCATTTTTTGAGTCAAGTTTTGATGATTGATTTTCAAGGTCAATCACATTAAGCACCTATGAGAGTCACAAGACTATTCTGTATCGGTTTACATAAAATTAATTTCAACAATGGATGATTTGACCCCTTGTGTTAAGGCTATATATGAGTTTTGTGTCATGTGACCAAACTCTTCAATAGATGCCGTGACATATTGTCAAGTCGCCCATATCCATTTAAACTTAGTATTGTCATATCCTTTCCAGTACCTATTTGGATAGTGTTAGGTACAACACATAGAGCAGATATGATGTATCAATCTCAGAAAAGTCTGCATGCATTTTATTAATAAACGTCAGTGGTTTCTGGCACCTGTGGTACACAAGTGCAATTTGTTTAATATTGGATTCCTCTGAAGGCCTTTTTGAATTTGAGATTTATGCCTAATTGTAGGAATTTTGGTATGGTTGAGATAAAGGTCATTTATAGTACATTCACACCCATTATGCATCTCTTTATCCAAATCTCTAACTGTAGGCTGGTAGTCAGTTATTTTGAAGGCAAGCGATTTGGCGAGGTTAGTAGAGAAATGTGTTTAATATTGAGTTGCTTTCTTATTATAGCTTAAGGGAATTCAGCTCAGATCAGTATAGTGGCACCTCGAAATCAGGGATTTTTAGGGGAATAAGAAACTCTCAATGTTTGAGAGTAAAAATGACTGACATATCCCCTCCCAGGTGGTGTCTCTGAATGCAGATAGAACAGAATTCTCCCATCAGGGCTATGCAACTAGATGAACAGCACAATATCATCAACTGTCATTCCCACTGTAGCTTTATCTGCTGGACTCTCCCTTTCCAAGGCTTCAGGATAAACGCGACCAAATGTTTTCTATGGTTTTCCCTAAAATGAAGAGGCACAACTTCCTTTCATGTTTTCAAATAAAATAATAAATGGTAACAAAAAAAATAAAATAAAAAAAATTACAAAAATATACTAAAAAAAAAGGAGAAAAAGAACAATAATGTTTGTACTGAAAGCATGGAAGTCCCACCGTGTGGAAATGGGATGCTTTGTTTTATCATACACTTTATCATGCTGCCTTTGCCTTCACCCATACACGCACACTTGATATTGTCCTCCTCTTGGGCTGTAAACGTCTATTTTTTAGGGCTTCTTTTAAGACGTTTGCATGGTGAGGGGGGGGGGGTGTTATACTACCTGTTTTTTGGACTGTTTACGTTGCCATTTCTGCCTGTATTGTAGAGTTTCTGGAACGTACAGGTAGAACCCCAATATTTTTAATTGTACAAAATTGGGCTGGCAAATACTGACCAAACAGAAAAACACATAGACCCACTCAGGAGGTGCATGATAAAGAAATCCAGATATGTATTCTGTATTATTATGAGATTGCTTTACTAAAGCTTCTCTTTTGTAGTGGGGACTACAGTTTAACACTTAACCCTCCGGCACTGAAATAACATATTTAAATGATATTTGTTTGATGCTATGCAAAGCTATATTTTAGTTTTTTTTTTTCAATTTAGATTGGCAAATATGATTATGCAATTGAAGAGTGACCAAATAAGCTATAGAGTAGAATCTGGTGGTAAGGCAATCAGGAGTTGAGTCAGATGCAGTATTTATAATCAGATCTGATTTCTAAACAACTCCCTTTGTAACAAGATTTCTTATTTGTTCATCTGCTAAGGCTACATTTTTGAAGACAAAACCAAAAAAACACATATTTTATAAAATGTATAATCTAGACTTCATCAACTTGACTCTGTTACTGTTTGGCTGAGTGAATCTGTCTAGTCTCTCTCTTATTCCACTTACAGTTAATTACATAATTTGGTTTCGGTATTCAAAAACACTGATACTTTTGGCAAAATGGCATAAGTGACCAAAGCAGTAAATATATAAGGTGGTGGGTCAATGTGTTTCTCAACTAACTTTATTGTTTAAATCAACTTTCATTGTTCTCACTTTCTTATTGTCTTCACTGTACATAGTCATCTACAGTGTTCTTTTAATGTCTTTAAAGGACATGAAAGTGAAAATTAGACATTTATGACTCAGAGCATCCACATAAATTGTCCTCTCATTCGGAATCATTAATGATTCATTTTTACTTCCAAGTCTGTTAAATACCTCTACTGTGCTGAGGCTGTAGGTGCTGCTTTTTTTCAGGAAGGGGTCAGGGCAAGGCAATCAGGCAAATTCAGAATCTGTAAAGGTTGGGGTATTCAAATAAAAGTTGGGGAGGTGTTTTAGCCTCTTTCTATAACTGCAGCTGGTGCAAGGCCAAGATTGTGCAGATACTCAAAGCTTAACTGGTCACTTCTTATGTTGTAAATCTATTTTTATAACTCATTTTTGCTGTGCTCAGAAGGTAATTTAAGCATTCCATTAACCTTTATATTGCCAGAAATGTTTGAAGCACTGTGGATCATGACTCTGGTAATGAGAGAGTTAATACAGCTGGGAAAGCTGCGTTTTGCTATTGCATCTCACATTTTTTTAAAAAGTTGTTGTCACTCAAACGCCTCCACATTAATAGCTTGCATCCCAAAAAAAAACAAAAAAAAAAACAGACTGAACTGGCCGTTCCTTGCATAAGTAATGTTTGCATGTAAAAAAAATGATATATATAAATACATATTAAATTATAAAAAAAAACACAAAAAAAACATTACGTGCATGAAAAATGCTAACAATCTCTTCGTACTTTTTTGATACAATGTACTCATCAGTTGTTTATTTTTATTTACATTTGATAAAAATTGGGGGTTTGTTGCAAAAACTTTCTATGAAAAAAAAACACGGTAAAAAAATAAATAAAGCATCCAACACAGTGTTGAAAATTGGACGCACTTTTTTTTCCCTTCAACACAACACAAGAAAGGTTAACATTGTCTGAGATCAAATTCCTATTTATTAACCAGACATTGGGTTATGTGATTGATTCTTCAATTACTTGTTTTGTAAGAAGCGAACAGTTCCTTGAATTTAAATAAACCTTGTCAAAAAAATAAATTCTGTGTATTGTGTGATATTAAATTTGGTGGAATTATAGCCTTTACTTTACCCGCATAAGAATCAGGGTTTGGTTTTCTAGCGGGCTAATCTCATGTGAGATTATCTAAAATGATTAATCTACTTAAAAGGACATAATACTTATATGCCAAATTATTTGAAATATCACCTGAACATCTCTATAACAAAGGAAGATATTTTACCTCAAAATGTCTTCACCTCACAACAGTAAGTGCTTAGTGAACAGTTATCCTTCAGCTACTTTCCAGATGCAGGTTAAAAAAAAAACTAGCCAATCAGCATCAGCAGTGCTGAGGTCATGCTAGTCCTGGGACTAGCATCCTGATTGGCTGCTCAAATTCCCTTTACAATGAGATGTGGCTACTGAGGACATTTTGAGGTAAAATATCTTTCTTTTTTTACATAGCGGTGTTCAGGTGATATTATCTAGTCAGCTTTTTACAGCTATGCTGCATCACTTTTAAGTGCGTCAATATTTGAATATAAAGTCCATTTAAGAACTGCATATCCCACCTAGGGGCACACCCTACATTTCTGTAGAAGTCGAGACCTGTTCATTCAGTGGAGGCGTAGTTAGGGGTGTTTTCTCTGTGAAGAATCAGGGCAGGAGGAGGTGGAGTTGCAGATGTTCTGAGGGAGAATCAGAGATGAGGCTAGGCCATTGTGGGACGTGGGATGTCTAAACACAGTTTCAGGGAGAATAAATGTTTACATTTTTACCTTCCTCCTCAGCCCAATTAAATGTGAAATAGAAGATTGCTTTTGCATCCCTTGCTCCTCCCCTAGAACCACAATTGAAGAAGGCCCCTCATAAGCCTAATGAGCCTCAATGATTCTAACCCATATACTGCTTAATAAGTTTCCTGGGACCCTTGTGTTCCAGGAGCCCTGCATATAGATGTCTCAATTTAAGAAAGTAATTACTGTATCTACTAATACTACTGACCAACCACAACAAATTGAGTAGTTAGAAAAGTATAAAAACTTAGGACCTGATTATATCAAAGTCTCTAGGCTGGTGAAATTCTATAAGAAACATTACAATATAGTGGTCAATTAAATAAGCAAGTTATTACAAAGTAAAATATCAAAATGATTACATATTAATAATTAGACATGTACACAGACATAAATATTGTTTTGGACAAATCATGATAATAAAAAAAATGTATTTTTATCCAAGAAGTAGCTTAAGTTAACATAGTAGCTAATGCTACTGCTACAAGCCAGTAGTAGCAAATCATGTTTACGTATATTTGAGCTTCTGAAAAATGTAAATCTGAACGTTTGAACCCCCTCTGTAAAAGGAGAAAAAGATGCTGAGGGTCTGAGTAGATTGTTTGAGGAGATTTATGAGGAGTAGACTTTGTTGTGGCGGAAGGTTATTTCATCGGATGGAATTAATTTTATTTTTGAAATGCATGTGCTGAAAGGTAAGTGGTAAAAGGAGGAGAGGGTGGGCACAGGGGGTATTTGGTGTGGAAAAAAAGATTCTTAAGATTAGAGGACAGAGATAATATGAGAGTTGAAAAGTAGTGTTGCTTAGCCTTGTAGTGCAAGAAGTCGACTGAAGTGCGAAATTTCCTCCAATCCAAAGATATGTATGTTACACTAAAAGGAACAATTTCCCATAAATTCAATACTCTGCAGCTGGTTATTATTAAATTATTGGAAACATGTTATGAGAAATACATTTATAGTATACTGTCCCTTTAAAGTTATTAATGTTAAGGGATATATAAATATGCTGGTCATGCCAAGTCCACCCACATTTAAACGCCACTTCTGCTTAGAGATACAGCAGTTTTTTTTGTATGGCACAAATTCTGTCATCACTAACACATATGTGGCCCCATCATCTCTCTCGGACCAGAAGGGGTGTTTGAGTACAGGTGCACAGGGCATTACAGCCTATGCCCACAAAACAGTAACACCTCTTACAAGAAGCATATTGTAAATTAACACCCACCCACGTACAATTTAATGTTGCATATTATGTCCCATTCTCTCATTACAACCTAAAGGGATATAGGAAATGGCCCATCTTGTTGTCTTGTAATCACATGATCAATGGGAATAATTACATTTTTTCAACCAATTAGTCAACAGATTCAGAATAGTAAATTTAAAAGGGTACTATATACTGTGCCTCTAAGCCAAACATTTATCCAATCCATACAATGATCAAAACCCCACAATTAAAAGGAGACTAAAATTAACAGGGGAGTGATATAAAAATAATGTTTAAAAAGACATTGTACTGTAAAATTGGTTTCTACTGTAGGCCACGTTTATATAGCTGCCATTTTAACTATTAAAGTCTATTGGCAGTTAACATAGTACATATTTTTTTTTAAAATATGGTGAGAGTCCTTGAGATCATCAAATTCAGACCACTAGAAGGCGGCAAAAACACCCCAACATACCAGAGCTTTATACTCTCCCAGAATCCCTCAATCAGTTTTTAGCCTCGAAGATGGAGTGAGGTGAATGATGTTTTGATATTTATGACATTGATAAAGGTTCTCTAACCAATAGGAGGCCAATTTTCCTCCTCAGAGAGCCTCTTGGACAGAGGGGAACACATAAGTTTTAGCCAGGCAGTGAAAATCTTCTCCCAGTGTGTAGACATCACAGGACTTCCAGGTGAAATGCTTATTTATCTGCCAATTCCCTGGTCTACAGTGTGCTGCTCCTTAAGAGATCCTTGGTACTCTGCCCATCTTTGGTACAGCCTCGGATGGGCAGCTGTGGTAAGAATGGTAGAAGAAGGTGCTGATAGGTAAGTGCATTACACCATCATGGGCCACTAGCTATTAGCATGAACATAAACAGATTATTCATGTAGCTATGGTTGTACTTGCTAGACATGCCTTATGGCTTAAATCCTGTAAAATGCTGTTTGCTCCAGGACTAGATACTATTATTGCCATAGTCACTGGTGGTAATGGAGTGTTTCTACTGCAGATAAAGAAGTCCAAGTGTGGGACGTGTTTTGTTCTTATGGTACAAAAACTTATCAGAGACTTGATTCGTATTAACACCATATGTATAAATGGTTCCCTAGTGAAAACAACTCGAATCAGGAGTCCCACTCTCGCGGATATCACCAGGTCATAACTTATAATAAAGCATTCCAAGTAACGTGTAACAAAGGGCTTACCACACTGAAGAAGTTCACGGTCAGAGAAGTAAATCACTTACAAGCTGCATACTCCATATTGCTGCAGCTTAGTGTTCTCCTCTATGTAAAGGGCAGGTGTTGCCAGAATTGCTTACATCGTGCTGCCTCTGTGACTCACCAGATTGTATTGCAGATGAGAGCTGCATCGGTCTCCGGAACTCTTAGGGCTCTCCAGAACCCCTATTCGCAGAATTATAATCAGGCAAAACAAAATATCACAGTCCCAGAGACACAAAGGTAGGCAGAGATATTTAGAGTTAAAAGTACATTTTATTCCGTACTTGCATTAAAAGAGCACGGGCAGTTCATCAGAGCTAAAGAACAAGTGTTTCCAACAGCTATTAAATCAAGGGAAAGCAGTCATATTAACCTATCACAGTGAGGTATCACACACTCAATTTAACTATTAAATTGCGTCACCCTCAAACAGACAATCAAATGCAAAATTGCACCAACAGATACAGTTAAATATAAGAAAAACACTCATTTAAAAAAATGAACATATAAAATTTGAGTAAATAGAATTTTAAGGGAACCCCAAGGAAAATTTGCAACATTGTAAATATCTGAGGCTGAAACCGCTTTTTGCAAAGAGTAGCTACTTTTGTATAAAAGTTAAATGCAGTTAGTAAACAAAACAAGCACTTGCAAATACATTTCAAAGCCATTGAAGCCTCAGATAGAACAAAGTGCAATACTCCATTAATGTCACTCTTTGGGGATAAAGATAGATAGAGACATGGGAAAAACTGGTAAGTAATACACAGGAAAATTATCGCTAACCTATTACTAAGAGATTACAACACATAAAATTATATAGTGAAGATTGCCCTTTTATGAGCAGGTTCATAAGTAATGGCTCTGAATCTATCATATTCACTACTATGTAGTATTAACTATTGTCTATCAATGTATAATTTAACATCACTGATTTTATTCATCCCTAGAGGAGAACCAGTTCTTAGCGTATAAATCCAAAATATTTCTCTCTTACTAAGACCCTGATATCTGTCACCACCCCTTGCGCCTAATTTAACTTGTTCTATACCTTGAAATTTAAAGTATTCAAATGTATTAGTGTGCTCAAAGAAGTGCTTGGCAACTGGTGTTTTAGACACCTCTGCCTCTAAAGACAGTAAGTGTTCTCTGATCCTGTCCTTGAGACCCCTAGAGGGGAGTCCAACGTATTGAAAATTGCAAAGCATACAGGTGATAAGGTATACAATAAAAGATGAATTGCAATTAATACGTTCTCTGATATTATAAATATGCCCTGTACTGGTGGAAAAAAATGTATCACCCACTAAGGTGGCACATTCACAGAACTTACACGGTCTACCCCCACATTTGTAAAAGTCTTGTTTTCTGGACAGCCAGCTGTCTGTCTTATTAATTGTGGTGTTCGACTTAGAGCTAAAATTCTTGCTGATCTTATCTCCTATCGTATCTGATCTGCATGAAATAAAGTTATAATTACTAGATATTTGTTTGAGGTCCTCATCTCTCTCTAGGAGCTGTAATCTTCTCCTGATGATATTACAAATATCATTGTACTGTCTACTATATTTGGTATTGAAGTTTATGCCTTTCCGCTCTAGATTATTTCTGTTTGTATTTTTAACCCTGTCTTTGAGTAATGTGTCCCTATCAAAGCCTGACACTAAGGTAGACAGCTGATTCAATTCACCATGGTCATAACCCCTATCAGCAAGACGTGTAGTTAGATCATTAGCATGTTTCCAGTAATCCTTTAAATTAGTACAATTACGTCTCAGCCTAATGAACTGGCCCTTAGGTATACCTTTCTTGAGATGATTAGGGTGTAAAGAGTCTGCTCTCTTTCCTGTATACTATATTCTGGTCAGTGTGACTGATTAGGACATCCAAATTGGGTATATTGTTAACCGAGGCACTATAGGTAAATTTTAAGATTAACAGCATTATCATTTAAGTAGTCAACAAAATTACTCAAATTTCAAGTCCAAGCAGGCCAAGAAGTCCACTCCCACCTAAAAGTCTACATGAAGGTGTGGCCCCCCACTCTAGGCGAGGTTCTCGGTGGGAGCCAGATTGAGACTTTTTTTCTGGAGGCATCAGAGAAGTCTATAACAGATGATTGGGATTTAGGGATTGTATCTAAGGGTCACTGATTAAGATTTCAATCCAGACCTCCTTGAAAAAGATTATTTCTCAGATTCTCTCCTATGTTACCCAATACCCTATAAAGGAAAGGGTACTATTATCTTGTATAGCAGGCTTAAAGAAAAAGGTAGTTATTGTCCTGGTTCCCATAACAGAACAGGGCCAGAGGTTCTACTACAGCCCCCCATACAGTCCCAAAAAAGAATGGTATTCTGACTCAAATCTAAATCCTGAATGTTCCCACCTTCAAGATGGAGACCATTTCCACTAACCTTACTTTAGTAAAAATGGTCAGTTTATTTCTACAATACATTTTAAAAAATTCCCATTTGCGTATCTCAATTCACAGAGGTAATGTAAAATTCCTCAGGTTAGCCTAAACAGGCATTACCAGTTTGTAGCTCTACCATGTGGCCTTGCTACAGCTCCAATTGTGTTTATTAAGGTTCTGGAGGACTTACTGATGGTAGCTTGAGCCCAGTGGATCTTAGTAGCACTTTATATTTAGACTTTATTTGAACTATATTGTGGCCCAGACACATTCTCTTCAGAAGGCTGGGAACCATACAGGGGCTGTACTTGTGTATGCCTCTTCAGGAAAGTACTCTGGACTGCCATGCCTAATCAGCTAACATACCTGCCTTACCTGTACTGTCCCCCTATTTCACGGTTGCCTTGTGGATCTTAATGCTTGTGTATAAGATCCTGCATGTGATGATCTTGTGGACTTGCACCATCTTACAAAAGAAAACAAAATGTATGCTCACCTGCTAAATTAATCTCTTTAAAGATCGGGAGAGTCCCCGAGACAGCAGGAATTGTTTTTGTGCCTCTTTTACCCCTCTTTGTCCCTTCCTGCTTTTCCTGTTTTCCTTCTCTATTTGTCCATTTGTATGACTGAGGGATACTGGAAGAGTGTACAAGAGTGAAATCCCACACGTGGTGCCTAGTGGCATTGTGTAATGAATTCATTTATCAGGTAAGAATCTTTTTTTCTTCCACTTGTTGCTTACTTCAATGGACAATAAATTCAAAATTAAACATTTATGATTCAGATAGAGCATGCAGTTTTAAACAACTTTCTAATATATTTCTATTAAATAATTTGCTTTGTTCTCTTGGTATCCTTTATTGAAAAGCATACCTAGGTAGGCTCAGGTGCAGCAGTGCACTACAAGGAGCTAGTTGATGAATGGCAACTGTACTTATATGCTTCTTGTCATTGGTTTACCCCAAGTGCGCAGCTAGCTCCCAGTAATGCATTGCTGCTCCTTCAATAAAGGACACCAAACAAATGAAGCAAATTTGATAACAGAAGTAAATTGGAAAGTTGCTTAAAAATGTATGTTCTGTCTGTCTTACAACCGCTGCTCCTTAACCTCCGTTTCTGGTGGACCTGAAACAAACGGGCTCCGAAGCAGCATTCGCTGCTTACTAAATAGACCCCTTATAGTGGAAAAATAACTGCTGTAGTTCGTTAGAGATAATATTTTAAGACTAGCAACTAGACATGAACATATACAGTATATTCGGAATTCAGTATTCGTTTCTCAGACGAATACCGAATATGGTCGCAGGCAGTGGCATTCGGCTATTTTCTGCACCGGATTTATTAAATCGTAACTCACAAAGATCTGTGCAAATCCAGATCTCTTTAACAAACGATAACCCAACATATACACATATATAGTAACAACCCTGCACCACTATGGGGGCCATGTTCTAATACTAAGCTGGGTGTGGGCAATGTTTACGACTTATCTACCCAGCTTTGAAGTACAGTGTCCGCTGCCCGAATGTATCATGACACACTCACTTAAATATATTGGTGTAGATTTAACAACCAGCGGATGCTGCTTTCTACCCCCAAAGTTTCCAGCTCGCCGGAAACATGAGTTAAGGGGCAGCGGTCATAAGACCGCTGCTCCTTAAAAGGTGGCGGACTGCAATCATCACGATCCGATAAGATCGGGATGATTGACACCCCCTGCTAGCGGCTGATTGGCCGAAAATGTGCAGGGGGGGATTGCAAAAGCATTTCACAAGAAATGCTTGTGCAATGTTAAATGCCGACAGCGTTGGATCTGAAAATTTTGAATCATTATGTAAGAGTACCAACTTTCAAGATGGTGACTATAAGGACTATTCTGCCTTTTGTTCAGCGAGGACATTATATGTCCACAATAGACTTGCAGGATGCATACCTTCATATTCCGATTAATCCAGAACATTATCAGTTCCTGAGATTCTCTTTTCTAGACAAGCATTACCAATTTGTTGCTCTTCCATTTGGCCTAGCAACAGATCCAAGAATCTTTTCAAAGGTTCTGGGTGCCCTACTCTCTGTAATCAGAGAACAGGGTATTGCGGTGTTTCCTTATTTGGACGATATCTTGGTACTAGCTTAGTCTTTACATACTGCAGAATCTCACACAAATCAATTAGTGTTGTTTCTTCGGAAACATGGTTGGAGGATCAATTTACCAAAAAGTTTCTTGATTCCTCAGACAAGGGTCACCTTTTTAGGCTTCCAGATAGATTCAGTGTCCATGACCTTGTCTCTAACAGACAAGAGACGTTTAAAATTGGTTGCAGCCTGCCGGCACCTTCAGTCTCAGTCATTCCCTTCAGTGGCTATGTGCATGGAAGTTTTAGGTCTCATGACTGCAGCATCGGACGCGATCCCCTTTGATCGTTTTCACATGAGACCTCTACAGCTTTGTATGCTGAAGCAATGGTGCAGGGATTATACAAAGATATCACAATTAATATCCTTAAATTCCAATGTGCGACACTCTCTGACATGGTGGATAGATCACCATCGTATAGTTCAAGGGGCTTCTTTTGTTTGGCCAACCTGGACTGTGATCACGACAGATGTGAGTCTTTCAGGTTGGGGAGTTGTTTGGGGATCTCTGACAGCACAAGGGGTTTGGAAATCTCAAAAGGCGAGATTACCAATAAATATTTTAGAACTCTGTGCAATTCTCAGAGCTCTTCAGTTTTGGCCTCTGTTAAAGAGAGAACCGTTCATTTGTTTTCAGACAATATCACAACTGTGGCTTATGTCAATCATCAGGGTGGGACTCACAGTCCCCAAGCTATGAAAGAAGTATCTCGGATACTTGCTTGGGCGGAATCCAGCTCCTGTCTAATCTCTGCGGTGCATATCCCAGGTGTAGACAATTGGGAGGCGGATTATCTCAGCCGCCAGACTTTACATCCAGGGGAGTGGTCTCTCCATCCAGATGTTTTTTCTCAGATTGTTCAGATGTGGGGTCTGTCCAGGTCCAGGGATGTTCAGGCGAAAGCAGTGGATGCGCTGACACTTCCTTGGTGTTATCATCCTGCTTACATTTTCCCGCCTCTAGTTCTCCTTCAAAGAGTGACTTCCAAAATCATCATGGAACAATCTTTTGTGTTGCTGGTGGCGCCAGCATGGCCACACAGGTTTTGGTATGCGGATCTGGTTCAGATGTCCAGTTTCCCGCCTTGCCTACTTCCGTTACGGCCAGACCTACTATCTCAAGGTCCGTTTTTCCATCAGGATCTCAAATCATTAAATTTGAAGGTATGGAAATTGAACGCTTAGTACTAAGTCATAGAGGTTTCTCTGACTCAGGGATTAATACTATGTTACAAGCTTCTAAATCTGTCTCTAGAAAGATTTATTATAGAGTTTGGAAGACTTACATTTCATGGTGTTCTTCTCATAAATTTTCTTGGCATTCTTTTAGAATTCCTAGAATTTTACAGTTTCTTCAGGATGGTTTGGATAAGGGTTTGTCTGCAAGTACCTTAAAAGGACAAATCTCCGCTCTTTCTGTTTTATTTCACAGAAAGATTGCTTTACTTCCTGATATACACTGTTTTGTACAGGCTTTAGTTCATATTAAGCCTGTCATTAAATCAATTTCTCCTCCTTGGAGTCTTAATTTTGTTCTGAAGGCTTTACAGGCTCCTCCATTTGAGCCTATACTTATTTGGACATTAAACTACTTTCATGGAAAGTGTTGTTCCTTTTAGCCATCTCTTCTGCTAGAAGAGTTTCTGAGTTATCTGCTCTTTCTTGTGAATCTCCTTTTCTGATTTTTCATCAGGATAAGGCGGTTTTGCAGACTTCATTTGAATTTTTACCTAAGGTTGTGAATTCTAACAACATTAGTTTTGTGTCCTAATCCTAAGAATTCTTTGGAAAGATCCTTACATTCTTTGGATGTGGTGAGAGCTTTGAAATATTATGTTGAAGCTACTAAAGATTTCAGGAAGACTTCTAGTCTATTTGTTTTATTTTCTGGTCCTAGGAAAGGTCAGAAGGCCTCTGCTATTTCCTTGGCCTCTTATGTGGAGTCGGGTCAGGCCCAGCCTCAGAGAATTACAGCTCATTCTACTAGATCAGTCTCCACTTTGTGGGCTTTTAAGAATGAAGCTTCAGTTGATCAGATTTGCAAAGCGGCAACTTGGTCCTCTTTGCATACATTTACAAAATTCTACCGTTTTGATGTATTTGCTTCTTCGGAAGCAGTTTTTGGTAGAAAAGTTCTTCAGGCAGCTGTTTCAGTTTGATTCTTTTGCTTTTGTTTTAAGTTTTTTTCTTTCAAAAATGAAAATAAACATTTTTTTGGGTTGTGGACTCATTTTTTCAGCAGAATATGGCTGTTTTTATTTTATTCCCTCCCTCTCTAGTGACTCTTGAGTGGAGATGCACATCTTGGGTATTGATATCCCATATGTCACTAGCTCATGGACTCTTGCCAATTACATGAAAGAAAACATAATTTATGTAAGAACTTACCTGATAAATTCATTTCTTTCATATTGGCAAGAGTCCATGAGGCTCACCCTTTTTATGGTGGTTATGAATTTTTGTATAAAGCACAATTATTTCCAAATTTCCTTTGTTGATGCTTTCTACTCCTTTCTTTATCACCCCACTGTTTGGCTATTTGTTAAACTGAATTGTGGGTGTGGTGAGGGGTGTATTTATAGGCATTTTGAGGTTTGAGAAACTTTGCCCCTCCTGGTAGGATTGTATATCCCATATGTCACTAGCTCATGGACTCTTGCCAATATGAAAGAAATGAATTTATCAGGTAAGTTCTTACATAAATTATGTTGTTTGTGCACAACAAATCCCCAGGGACAGATTGCTCAGTGGATAATGAGAACAGTTCCCATAGCAAAGACCAAATAGATTCGTCATCCTATTTAATGCGAGAATATTTTAGCCATAGACAAATACAGCTGTTCGTTTTTTTATATTGTTATAGTTGGGATATTAAATATTTGTAGCACCAGCATTTTCATATTTTACATGATGGTGCATATTTATTTACCTCTATCTTGTTACAGATAAACAGATATACAGGAATTGCTAGCTGCCTACAAATATACAGGAGCATGTGCATGATTGTCAAACTGTGCCCAACTCCCTACAGATACACACAGTGACACTACAGAATTGTCATCCTCTGCCCAGATCCCTACAGATACACAGTGACACTACAGAATTGTCACCCTGTGCCCTGCCCCTACAGATACACACAGTGACACTGCAGAATTGTCACCCTGTGCCCTGCCCCCTACAGATACATAGTGACAATGCAGAATTGTCACCCTGTGCCCTGTCCCTACAGATACATAGTGACACTGCAGAATTGTCACCCTGTGCCCTGTCCCCTACAGATACACAGTGACACTGCAGAATTGTCACCCTGTGCCCTGCCCCCTACAGATACACATAGTGACACTGCAGAATTGTCACCCTGTGCCCTGTCCCTACAGATACATAGTGACACTGCAGAATTGTCACCCTGTGCCCTGCCCCCTACAGATACATAGTGACACTGCAGAATTGTCACCCTGTGCCCTGTCCCCTACAGATTCATAATGACACTGCAGAATTGTCACCCTGTGCCCTGCCCCCTACAGATACATAGTGACACTGCAGAATCGTCACCCTGTGCTCAGCTCCCTACAGATACACACAGTCACACTACAGAATTGTCACCCTGTGCCCTGCCCCCTACAGATACACACAGTGACACTGCAAAATTGTCATCCTCTGCCCAGCTTCCTACAGATACACACAGTGACACTGCAGAATTGTCATCCTGTGCCCAGCTCCCTACAGATAAATAGTGACACTGCAGAATTGTCACTCTGTGCCCTGTCCCCTACAGATACATAGTGACACTGCAGAATTGTCACCCTGTGCCCTGTCCCCTACAGATACATAGTGACACTGCAGAATTGTCACCCTGTTCCCTGCCCCCTACAGATACACACAGTGATACTACAGAATTGCCACCCTGTGCCCAGCTCCCTACAGATACACACAGTGACACTACATAATTGTCACCCTGTGCCGAGCTCCCTACAGATACACACAGGGAAACTGCAGAATTGTCAACCTCTGCCCTGCCCCCTACAGATACACACAGTGACACTACAGAATTGTCACCCTGTGCCCTGCCATCTGCAGATACACACAGTGACACTACAGAATTGTCATCCTGTTCCCTGCCCCCTACAAATACATAGTGACACTGCAGAATTGTCACCCTATGCCCAGTTCCCTACAGATAAACACAGTGACACTACAGAATTGTCACCCTGTGCCCTGCCCCCTACAGATACACAGTGACAATACAGAATTGCCACCCTGTGCCCAGCTCCCTTCAGATACACACAGTAAAACTGCAGAATTGTCACCCTCTGCCCTGCCCCCTACAGATACACACAGTGACACTACAGAATTGTCAAACTGTGCCTTGCCCCTTACATATACACACAGTGACACTACAGAATTGTCACCTTGCTCCCTGTTCACTACAGATACACACAGTGACACTACAGAATTGCCACCCTGTGCCCTGCTCCCTACAGATATACAGTGACACTGCAGATTTGCCACCCTGTGCCCTGCCCCCTACAGACACATAGTGATACTGCAGAATTTAAACCCTGTGCCCTGTCCCCTACAGATACATAGTGACACTGCAGAATTGTCACCCTGTGCCCTGACCCCTACAGATACACACAGTGACACTGCAGAATTGTCACCCTGTGCCCTGCCCCCTACAGATAGACACAGTGACACTACAGAATTGTCAAACAGTGCCCTGCCCCCTACAGATACACACAGTGACACTACAGAATTGTTACCTTGTTCCCTGTCCCCTACAGATACACACAGTGACACTGCAAAATTGTCATCCTCTGCCCAGCTTCCTACAGATACACACAGTGACACTGCAGAATTGTCATCCTGTGCCCAGCTCCCTACAGATAAATAGTGACACTGCAGAATTGTCACTCTGTGCCCTGTCCCCTACAGATACATAGTGACACTGCAGAATTGTCACCCTGTGCCCTGTCCCCTACAGATACATAGTGACACTGCAGAATTGTCACCCTGTTCCCTGCCCCCTACAGATACACACAGTGATACTACAGAATTGCCACCCTGTGCCCAGCTCCCTACAGATACACACAGTGACACTACATAATTGTCACCCTGTGCCGAGCTCCCTACAGATACACACAGGGAAACTGCAGAATTGTCAACCTCTGCCCTGCCCCCTACAGATACACACAGTGACACTACAGAATTGTCACCCTGTGCCCTGCCATCTGCAGATACACACAGTGACACTACAGAATTGTCATCCTGTTCCCTGCCCCCTACAAATACATAGTGACACTGCAGAATTGTCACCCTATGCCCAGTTCCCTACAGATAAACACAGTGACACTACAGAATTGTCACCCTGTGCCCTGCCCCCTACAGATACACAGTGACAATACAGAATTGCCACCCTGTGCCCAGCTCCCTTCAGATACACACAGTAAAACTGCAGAATTGTCACCCTCTGCCCTGCCCCCTACAGATACACACAGTGACACTACAGAATTGTCAAACTGTGCCTTGCCCCTTACATATACACACAGTGACACTACAGAATTGTCACCTTGCTCCCTGTTCACTACAGATACACACAGTGACACTACAGAATTGCCACCCTGTGCCCTGCTCCCTACAGATATACAGTGACACTGCAGATTTGCCACCCTGTGCCCTGCCCCCTACAGACACATAGTGATACTGCAGAATTTAAACCCTGTGCCCTGTCCCCTACAGATACATAGTGACACTGCAGAATTGTCACCCTGTGCCCTTACCCCTACAGATACACACAGTGACACTGCAGAATTGTCACCCTGTGCCCTGCCCCCTACAGATAGACACAGTGACACTACAGAATTGTCAAACAGTGCCCTGCCCCCTACAGATACACACAGTGACACTACAGAATTGTCACCTTGTTCCCTGTCCCATACAGATACACACAGTGACACTACAGAATTGCCTCCCTGTGCCCTGCTCCCTACAGATACAGTGACACTGCAGAATTGTAACCCTGTGCCCTGCCCCCTACAGATACATAGTGATACTGCAGAATTGTCAACCTCTGCCCTGCCCCCTACAGATACACACAGTGACACTACAGAATTGTCAAACTGTGCCCTGCCCCCTACAGATACACATAGTGACACTACAGAATTGGCACCCTGTGCCCCTGTTCCCTACAAATACATAGTGACACTGCAGAATTGTTGCCCTGCCCCCTACAGATACATAGTGACACTGCAGAATTGTCACCCTGTACCCAGCTCCCTACAGATACACACAGTGACACTACATAATTGTCACCCAGTGCCCAGCTCCCTACAGATACACACAGTAAAACTGCAGAATTGTCATCCTCTGCACAGCTCCCTACAGATACACAAAGTGACACTACAGAATTGTCACCCTGTGCCCTGTCCCCTATAGATACAGTGACACTGCAGAATTGTCACCCTGTGCCCTGCCCCCTAAAGATACATAGTGACACTGCAGAATTGTTACCCTGTGCCCAGCTCCCTACAGATAAATAGTGACACTGCAGAATTGTCACTCTGTGCCCTGTCCCCTACAGATACATAGTGACACTGCAGAATTGTCACCCTGTGCCCTGTCCCCTACAGATACATAGTGACACTGCAGAATTGTCACCCTGTTCCCTGCCCCCTACAGATACACACAGTGACACTACAGAATTGCCACCCTGTGCCCAGCTTCCTACAGATGCACACAGTGACACTACATAATTGTCACCCTGTGCCGAGCTCCCTACAGATACACACAGTGAAACTGCAAAATTGTCACCCTAAGCCCTGCCCCCTACAGATACACAGTGACACTACAGAATTGTCACCCTGTTCCCTGCCCCCTACAGATACATAGTGACACTGCAGAATTGTCACCCTGTGCCCAGCTCCCAACAGATACACACAGTGACACTACAGAATTGTCACCCTGTGCCCTGCCCCTTACAGATACAGTGACAATACAGAATTGCCACCCTGTGCCCAGCTCCCAACAGATACACACAGTGACACTATAGAATTGTCACCCTGTGCCCTGCCCCCTACAGATACAGACAGTGACACTACAGAATTGTCGACCTGTGCCCTGCCCCCTACAGATACACAGTGACAATACAGAATTGTCACCCTGTGCCCAGCCCCCTACAGATACAGACAGTGACACTACAGAATTGTCACCCTGTGCCCTCCCCCCTACAGATACAGACAGTGACACTACAGAATTGTCGACCTGTGCCCTGCCCCCTACAGATACACAGTGACAATACAGAATTGCCACCCTGTGCCCAGCTCCCTACAGATACACACAGTAACACTGCAGAATTGTCACCCTCTGCCCTGCCCCCTACAGATACACACAGTGACACTACAGAATTGTCACCCTGTGTCCTGCCCCCTACAGATACACAGTGACACTACAGAATTGTCACCATGTTCCCTGTCCCCTACAGATACACAGTGACACTACAGAATTGCCATCCTGTGCCCTGCTCCCTACAGAAACAGTGACAATGCAGAATTGTCACCCTCTGCCCTGCCCCTACAGATACACAGTGACACTAAAGAATTGTTACCCTGTTCCCTGCTCCCTACAGATACACACAGTGACACTACAGAATTGCCACCCTGTGCCCAGCTCCCTACAGATACATACAATGACACTACATAATTGTCACCCTGTGCCCAGCTCCCTACAGATACACAGTGATACTGCAGAATTGTCACCCTCTGCCCTGCCCCTACAGATACACACAGTGACACTACAGAATTGTCAAACTGTGCCCTGCCCCCTACAGATACACAGTGACACTAAAGAATTGTCACCCTGTTCCCTGCCCCCTACAGATACACACAGTGACATTACAGAATTGCCACCCAGTGCCCAGCTCCCTACAGATACACACAGTAACACTGCAGAATTGTCACCCTCTGCCCTGCCCCCTACAGATACACACAGTGACACTACAGAATTGCCACCCTGTGCCCAGCTCCCTACAGATACATACAATGACACTACATAATTGTCACCCTGTGCCCAGCTCCCTACAGATACACAGTGATACTGCAGAATTGTCACCCTCTGCCCTGCCCCTACAGATACACACAGTGACACTACAGAATTGTCAAACTGTGCCCTGCCCCCTACAGATACACAGTGACACTAAAGAATTGTCACCCTGTTCCCTGCCCCCTACAGATACACACAGTGACATTACAGAATTGCCACCCAGTGCCCAGCTCCCTACAAATACACACAGTAACACTGCAGAATTGTCACCCTCTGCCCTGCCCCCTACAGATACACACAGTGACACTACAGAATTGCCACCCTGTGCCCAGCTTCCTACAGATGCACACGGTGACACTACAGAATTGTCACCCTGTTCTGAGCTCCCTACAGATACACACAGTGACATTACAGAATTGCCACCCAGTGCCCAGCTCCCTACAAATACACACAGTGAAACTGCAAAATTGTCACCCTCTGCCCTGCCCCCTACAGATACACACAGTGACACTACAGAATTGTCACCCTGTGCCCTGCCATCTACAGATACACACAGTGACACTACAAAATTGTCACCATGTTCCCTGCCCCCTACAGATACATAGTGACACTGCAGAATTGTCACCCTGTGCCCAGCTCCCAACAGATACACACAGTGACACTACAGAATTGCCACCCTGTGCCCTGCCCCCTACAGATACAGTGACAATACAGAATTGCCACCCTGTGCCCTGCCCCCTACAGATACAGACAGTGACACTACAGAATTGTCGACCTGTGCCCTGCCCCCTACAGATACACAGTGACAATACAGAATTGCCACCCTGTGCCCAGCTCCCTACAGATACACACAGTAACACTGCAGAATTGTCACCCTCTGCCCTGCCCCCCTACAGTGACACTACTTAATTGTCACCCTGTGTCCTGTCCCCTACAAATACATAGTGACACTGCAGAATTGTCACCCTGTGCCCTGTCCCCTACAGATATATAGTGACACTGCAGAATTGTCACCCTGTTCCCTGCCCCCTACAGATACACACAGTGACACTACAGAATTGCCACCCTGTACCCAGCTCCCTACAGATACACACAGTGACACTACATAATTGTCACCCTGTGCCCAGCTCCCTTTAGATACACACAGTAAAACTGCAGAATTGTCACCATCTGCCCTGCCCCCTACAGATACACACAGTGACACTACAGAATTGTCACCCTGTGCCCTGCCATCTACAGATACACACAGTGACACTACAGAATTGTCACCCTGTGCCCTGCCATCTACAGATACACACAGTGACACTAAAGAATTGACACCCTGTTCCCTGTCCCCTACAGATACATAGTGGCACTGCAGAATTGTCACCCTGTGCCCAGCTCCCTACAGATAAACACAGTGACACTACAGAATTGTCACCCAGTGCCCTGCCCCCTACATATACACACAGGGACACTACAGAATTGTCGACCTGTGCCCTTCCCCCTACAGATACACAGTGATAATACAGAATTGCCACCCTGTGCCCAGCTCCCTACAGATACACACAGTAACACTGCAGAATTGTCACCCTCTGCCCTGCCCCCTACAGATACACATACTGAGACTACAGAATTGTCACCCTGTGTCCTGACCCTTACAGATACACAGTGACACTACAGAATTGTCACCCTGTTCCCTGCCCCCTAAAGATACACACAGTGACACTACAGAATTGCCACCCTGTGCCCAGCTCCCTACAGATACACAGTGAAACTACATTATTGTCACCCTGTGCCCAGCTCACTACAGATACATACAGTGACTACAGAATTGTCACCCTGTGCACTGCCATCTACAGATACACACAGTGACACTACAGAATTGTCACCCTGTTCCCTGCCCCCTACAGATACAGTGACACTGCAGAATTGTCACCCTGTGCCCAGCTCCCTACAGATACACACAGTGACACTACATAATTGTCACCCTGTGCCCTGCCCCCTACAGATACACAAAATGACACTACAGAATTGTCACCCTGTGCCCTGCCCCCTACAGATACATAGTGACACTATATAATTGTCACCCTGTGCCCAGCTCCCTACAGAGACACACAGTGACACTACAGAAATGCCACCCTATGCCCTGCCCCTACAGATACAGACAGTGACACTACAGAATTGTCACCCGGTGTCCTGCCCCCTACAGATACACACAGTGACACTACAGAATTGCCACCCTGTACCCTGCCCCCTACAGATACACACATTGACAATACAGAATTGCCACCCTGTGCCCAGCTCCCTACAGATACACACAGTGACACTACATAATTGTCACCCTGTGCCCACCTCCCTACAGATTCACACAATGACACTACAGAAATGCCATCCTATGCCCTGCCCCTACAGATACACACAGTGACACTACAGAATTGTCACCCTCTGCCCTGCCCCTACATATAAACACAGTGACACTACAGAATTGCCACCCTGTGCCCAACTCCCTACAGATACACACATTGACAATACAGAATTGCCACCCTGTGCCCAGCTCCCTACAGATACACATAGTCACACTACATAATTGTCACCCTGTGCCCAGTTCCCTACAGATTCACACAGTGACACTGCAGAATTGTCACCCTCTGCCCTGCCCCTACAGATACACACAGTGACACTACAAAATTATCACCCTGTGCCCTGCCCCCTACAGATACACACAGTGACACTACAGAATTATCACCCTGTGCCCTGCCCCCTAAAGATACATAGTGACACTGCAGAATTGTCACCCTGTGCCCAGCTCCCTACATATACACACACAACACACAGTGACACTACAGAAATGCAACCCTGTGCCCTGGCCCTACAGATACATACAGTGATACTACAGAATTGTCACCCTATGCCCTGCCCCCTACAGATACATACAGTGACACTACAGAATTGTCGACCTGTGCCCTTCCCCCTACAGATACACAGTGATAATACAGAATTGCCACCCTGTGCCCAGCTCCCTACAGATACACACAGTAACACTGCAGAATTGTCACCCTCTGCCCTGCCCCCTACAGATACACACACTGAGACTACAGAATTGTCACCCTGTGTCCTGACCCTTACAGATACACAGTGACACTACAGAATTGTCACCCTGTTCCCTGCCCCCTAAAGATACACACAGTGACACTACAGAATTGCCACCCTGTGCCCAGCTCCCTACAGATACACAGTGAAACTACATTATTGTCACCCTGTGCCCAGCTCACTACAGATACATACAGTGACTACAGAATTGTCACCCTGTGCACTGCCATCTACAGATACACACAGTGACACTACAGAATTGTCACCCTGTTCCCTGCCCCCTACAGATACAGTGACACTGCAGAATTGTCACCCTGTGCCCAGCTCCCTACAGATACACACAGTGACACTACATAATTGTCACCCTGTGCCCTGCCCCCTACAGATACACAAAATGACACTACAGAATTGTCACCCTGTGCCCTGCCCCCTACAGATACATAGTGACACTATATAATTGTCACCCTGTGCCCAGCTCCCTACAGAGACACACAGTGACACTACAGAAATGCCACCCTATGCCCTGCCCCTACAGATACACACAGTGACACTACAGAATTGTCACCCGGTGTCCTGCCCCCTACAGATACACACAGTGACACTACAGAATTGCCACCCTGTACCCTGCCCCCTACAGATACACACATTGACAATACAGAATTGCCACCCTGTGCCCAGCTCCCTACAGATACACACAGTGACACTACATAATTGTCACCCTGTGCCCACCTCCCTACAGATTCACACAATGACACTACAGAAATGCCATCCTATGCCCTGCCCCTACAGATACACACAGTGACACTACAGAATTGTCACCCTCTGCCCTGCCCCTACATATAAACACAGTGACACTACAGAATTGCCACCCTGTGCCCAACTCCCTACAGATACACACATTGACAATACAGAATTGCCACCCTGTGCCCAGCTCCCTACAGATACACATAGTCACACTACATAATTGTCACCCTGTGCCCAGTTCCCTACAGATTCACACAGTGACACTGCAGAATTGTCACCCTCTGCCCTGCCCCTACAGATACACACAGTGACACTACAAAATTATCACCCTGTGCCCTGCCCCCTACAGATACACACAGTGACACTACAGAATTATCACCCTGTGCCCTGCCCCCTAAAGATACATAGTGACACTGCAGAATTGTCACCCTGTGCCCAGCTCCCTACATATACACACACAACACACAGTGACACTACAGAAATGCAACCTTGTGCCCTGGCCCTACAGATACATACAGTGATACTACAGAATTGTCACCCTATGCCCTGCCCCCTACAGATACATACAGTGACACTACAGAATTATCACCCTGTGCCCAGCTCACTACAGATACATACAGTGACACTACAGAATTATCACCCTGTGCCCTGCCCCCTACAGATGCATACAGTGACATTATAGAATTGTCACCCTCTGCCCTGCCCCTACAGATACACACAGTGACACTACAGAATTGCCACCCTGTGCCCTGCCCGCTACAGATACACACAGTGACACTACAGAATTGCCACCCTGTGCCCTGCCCCCTACAGATACACACAGTGACAATACAGAATTGTCACCCTCTGCCCTGCCCCTACAGATTCACACAGTGACACTACAGAATTGCCACCCTGTGCCCAGCTCCCTACAGATACACACATTGACAATACATAATTGTCACCCTGTGTCCAGCTCCCTACAGATACACAGTGACACTGCATAATTGTCACCCTCTGCCCTGCCCCCTACAGATACACAGTGACACTACATAATTGTCACCCTGTGCCCAGCTCCCTACAGATTCACACAGTGACACTGCAGAATTGTCACTCTCTGCCCTGCCCCCTACAGATAAACACAGTTACACTACAGAATTGCCACCCTGTGCCCTGCCCCCTACAGATACACACAGTGACACTACAGAATTTTCACCCTGTGCCCTGTCCCCTACAGATACATACAGTGACATTGCAGAATTGTCACCATGTGCCCAGCTCCCTACAGATACACACAGTGACACTACAGAAATGCAACCCTGTGCCCTGGCCCTACAGATACACAGTGAAACTACATAATTGTCACCCTGTGCCCAGCTCACTACAGATACATACAGTGACACTACAGAATTGTCACCCTGTGCCCTGCCCCCTACATATACACACAGTGACACTACAGAATTGTCACCCTGTGCCCTGCCCCCTACAGATACATAGTGACACTGCAGAATTGTCACCCTGTGCCCAGCTCCCTACAGATACACACAGTGACACTACAGAAATTCAAACCTGTGCCCTGGCCCTACAGATACACAGTGAAACTACATAATTGTCACCCTGTGTCCAGTTCACTACAGATACATACAGTGACACTACGGAATTGTCACCCTGTGCCCTGCCCCCTAGAGATACACACAGTGACACTACAGAATTGTCACCCTGTGCCCTGCCCCCTACAGATACATAGTGACACTGCAGAATTGTCACCCTGTGCCCAGCTCCCTACACAGATACACACAGTGACACTACAGAAATTCAAACCTGTGCCCTGGCCCTACAGATACACAGTGAAACTACATAATTGTCACCCTGTGTCCAGTTCACTACAGATACATACAGTGACACTACAGAATTGTCACCCTGTGCCCTGCCCCCTAGAGATACATACAGTGACACTACAGAATTGTCACCCTGTGCCCTGCCCCTACAGATACACACAGTGACACTACAGAATTGTGCCCAGCTCCCTACAGATACACACAGTGACACTGCAGAATTGTCACCCTCTGCCCTGCCCCCTACAGATACACACAGTGACACTACAGAATTGCCACCCTGTGCCCTGTCCCGACCCCTACAGATACATAGTGACACTGCAGAATTGTCACCCTGTGCCCAGCTCACTACAGATACATACAGTGACACTACAGAATTGTCACCCTGTGCCCTGCCCCTACAGATACACACAGTGACACTACAGAATTGTGCCCAGCTCCCTACAGATACACACAGTGACACTGCAGAATTGTCACCCTCTGCCCTGCCCCCTACAGATACACACAGTGACACTACAGAATTGCCACCCTGTGCCCTGTCCCGACCCCTACAGATACATAGTGACACTGCAGAATTGTCACCCTCTGCCCTGCCCCCTACAGATTCACACAGTGACACTACAGAATTGCCACCCTGTGCCCTGCCCCCTACAGATATACACAGTGAAACTACAGAATTGTCACCCCCTGCCCTGCCCCCTACAGATACTCTCAGTGACACTACAGAATTGCCACCCTGTGCCCTGCCCCCTACAGATGCACTCAGTGACACTACAGAATTGTCATGCTGTGCCGTGCCCCCTACAGATACACTCAGTAACACTACAGAATTGTCACCTTGTGCCCTGCCCCCTACAGATATACAGTGACACTACAGAATTGCCACCCTGTGCCCTGCCCCTACAGATACACACAGTGACACTACAGAATTGCCACCCTGTGCCCTGCCCCTACAGATACACACAGTGACACAACAGAATTGCCACCCTGTGCCCTGCCCCTACAGATATGCACAGTGACACTACAGATGTTTTTACCATCTGCCCTGCCCCCTAGAGATGCACTCAGTAACACTACAGAATTGTCACCCTCTGCCCTGCCCCCTACAGATACACAAAGTGACACTACAGAATTGTCATTCAGTGCCCAGCTCCCTACAGATACACACAGTGACACAACAGGATTGTCACCCTGTGCCCAGCTCCCTACAGATACACAGTGATACTGCAGAATTGTCACCCTCTGCCCTGCCCCTACAGATACACACAGTGACACTACAGAATTGTCATGCTGTGCCGTGCCCCCTACAGATACACTCAGTAACACTACAGAATTGTCACCTTGTGCCCTGCCCCCTACAGATATACAGTGACACTACAGAATTGCCACCCTGTGCCCTGCCCCTACAGATACACACAGTGACACTACAGAATTGCCACCCTGTGCCCTGCCCCTACAGATACACACAGTGACACAACAGAATTGCCACCCTGTGCCCTGCCCCTACAGATACACACAGTGACACTACAGATGTTTTTACCATCTGCCCTGCCCCCTAGAGATGCACTCAGTAACACTACAGAATTGTCACCCTCTGCCCTGCCCCCTACAGATACACAAAGTGACACTACAGAATTGTCATTCAGTGCCCAGCTCCCTACAGATACACACAGTGACACAACAGGATTGTCACCCTGTGCCCAGCTCCCTACAGATACACATAGTGACACTACATAGTTGTCACCCTGTGCCCAGCTCCCTACAGATACACACAGTGACACTACAGAGTTGTCACCCTGTGCCTAGCTCCCTACAGATACACACAGTGACACTACATAGTTGTCACCCTGTGCCCAGCTCCCTACAGATACACACAGTGACACTACAGAATTGTCACCCTGTGCCCTGCCCCTACAGATACATAGTGACACAACAGAATTGCCACCCTGTGCCCAGCTCCCTACATATACACACAGTGACACTACAGAATTGTCACCCTGTGCCCTGCCCCTACAGATACATACAGTGACAGTATAGAATTGCCATCCTGTGCCCAGCTCCCTACAAATACATATAGTGACAATACAGAATTGTCACCCTCTATCCTGCCCCCTACAGATACATAGGGAAACTGCAGAATAGTCACACTGTGCCCAGCTCCCTACAGATACACAGTGACACTGCAGAATTGTCACCCTGTGACCTGCCCCCTACAGATACACACAGTGACACTGCAGAATTGTCGCCCTGCCCCCTGCCCCCTACAGATACACACAGTGACACTACAGAATTGTCTCCCTCTGTCCTGTCCCCTACAGATACACACAGACATTACAGAATTGTTATCTTCTGCCCAGCTCCCTACAGATAAACACAGTGACACTACAGAATTGTCACCCTCTGCCCTGCTCACTACAGATATACACAGTAACACTTCTGGCCAGCCGTTCACATACACAAACAGTGTCAGGCCAGCATTGTCATACTGTGGTCTGCTCTCCACGGCTCAGGTGCTCCCCCCACCTGTGGATGAGTCACACTGCTGGTTGGTCAGATGGCTTTGGTGGGTGGGATGATGAGGTTTGTGGTCCTGGGCTCTCCGCTCATAGCACAGGGATGAGAGCTTTAGTTCCCACTGAGGTGCATTCCTGCGCGCACACTGAGAACAGCTGCAGTGCACTGAGAGAATGTTACCGGGACACAATGTGGATTTGTTTTAGATCAAACTAAGCAGTGCATCAGACAACATTGGGGCTGTACAGTGCACATCAGCAGAGCTGTCATTTACTTTGGAGTTTTTATCCAAGTGAACATTAATGTACTTAATGGAGATTTGCATTAAATATTGTTTGTGAGTCCAGCTGAAGTTCTTACTAAGGACAAAAGGAGCATATAGGAGTTTTTCAGCCTGGAGTCTGCTGCTTTTGCTGGAAGAGCCTCTGATTACTCTCTACTGGATGCAGCTGTTGTGTAGTTATTAGGATCACCTGTGCCTCTAAGTGTAACTTAGAGGTAAGATGAGCTTGGTAAATTGCAGCTTGTGAGAGTAGCTAGGACCATATGAGCAAAGTATCTTTCTAGCAATATATTCAATAGGGGTTTGATTTTCTTTGGAATTTCTGCTTGTTTCAGTATCTGGACCTGCTTACTAGGAATGATAGGAAAGGCTGACAAATTCTGTAATTTCTATTTGTAGTAGGTGGTAAGAGGTGCCATAAATTGAGAGTGGAAGTTGGCACCAAAGGAATCGAACATAGCTGGCACTTGTAGAGGTGAGCTGATACCCTGGCACAGTAGATGGCATTGCACAGTTAGAAACAGCTGCTTCGTTTCTTAGGGGGCAGATAAGACAGTACAACGCTGCTGGCATATTTAGGAGATTGCAAGTCCAGTAACAGCTGGTACAATTTGGGCAAATTGAATTCCTGGCATGGTTAGGTGCAGCCTTCACATTTTAGAAGGCGCACTGAAAACCTGCGAAGGAAGCCGCTGGTGGCATAATCAGTAGTGTGCACTGAACATCTGGCACAGTGAAGTATAGTTCATAGTAGCTGGCACAGTTAAAGGGGTGCACTTAAAACCTAGCACAATCAGGTTAACTGGCACATTAAGGGGTGAACTGAAGACCTAGAACAGTCAGCTGTAATTGGCACTTTTATGGTGCACAATGAAGATCTAGCACAGGCAAGTGTGACTGGCACATTTAGGAAGGTATAGTGAAACCTTGGCACAGTTAGGCACAGCTGGCACAGTTAGAGAGTTTTATAGAAGACCAAGCACTGTGAGACGAAGCTGGTATATACGAGGTAACAATGAAGGTTTAGTACAGTCAGCTGGCACAATTAATAGGGGGATACTGAAGACCTGGTTACGTCAAGCTGCTTCAGAACTAGCACACCCAGGGTTAGCTGGCACGGTTAGGAGGGGTAGGCTTAAGATCTAGCTTGGTCTAGTGGGCACAGTAAGGGTGCATATGAAACCTATCGCAGGCACGCACAGCTGACATAATTAGGAGGGAAAACAAGAGACCCTGTACAGTCTTGCACTGCTGGTACAGTTACAAGGCTGCTGTAGAGAAATTCCAGTCACTTGGTACTGAACCTACTAAGGGTTAAGTGTGGCAGCACTTTATATAGCAAGACGGAGACCTATATCACCGAGGATGCACAAGGCTTGCCGCAACACCACACCAGATGTTAGGACAGTGGGCAAGCAATGTGCCACCCAGCGGGCATCCTGGCACCTATTGACACTGCTCCTTACCCTGCTACTGCGTTGCGCTAAAGCCCAGGATCCTGAAGACACATTGGAGACCGGCTCTGGGCAGAGTGTAGGTAAGTGAAGCATTGAGTATTCTTTTATTGGGAAAAAAATGTAATATTTTAGCAATTATAGTTTGGCAAGGTCTGCTGTTTTGTTTTTAGATATTATACTGTCTGCTCTCCTGAATATTATGCTTTGCCACTTTCTAAAACCCCATACTGATGACTTGTCTGGACGGATCATATGCTGAATAAACCAACTTTTTTTTCCTGTGGGAATTGACCCAACCAGCTACTGAGTACAGATTTGAGTTGGCCTTTTCAATGAAAAGCTATTTTAAACATGTTAAATTGCTACCTTCCCATGCAAGATAGAATATTTTGATAACTTTGTCCAATGAATTGCTCTATTCTATGTTATTTGTAACAGCTATTTATAAGTGTACACCTGACAGTATTCCTTTATATGATTTTTTTTAAAAAATCTCAAATTGCCTATATTTCTCCTATGTGTTAACTTTGAGGGAAGATATGCTATAAGGAATATTGTGATTGAGTGTAGAACACTGAAAAGCAAAAGAATGACCAATGGTTCAGTGGAGTCAGTACTAGGGCACTAAAGTGAGCTAAGCACATCAATCACAAATATATGTCACACAATGGGGGGGGGGGGGGGGGTACAGTAGGGCCACAGCTAAATACTTTACAATTAGACATATAGGTGTACAAATGAAGGGTAAAGTGTCCTTATAAAACTGCTGCTAATACCTCTATGTTTAAAACAATAACATTACTCAGTTTGAGGAACTTAGACAGATACAAAACACTGTACAGCTGCAAGTTAGAACACTGATCTTATGTGACAGCACTAGTGTATAGATTATATCTATCACTGTGGATATTTAGTTGGAGAATAAACCTGCAACTAATTGAAAAAATGTTTTTTATAAAAAAGTTTACATCAATTTCCCTATGTGGAATTCCCAAACATTGACAAGAACTTAAAAATATATGTGATGGAAATGGTTAATCCAGTGCCATTGGACATTTGCTAAAACATTCTTATTTAAATAAATATCCTTATATGAAAGTGAATTAGAGTTAGACAGATTATGTGAACTTGAAATCAGCCATGTTTTGCTAGAGTCCTGACAAAAGTAGTGATGCATAAAATATGATGCTATAGTTTGCTTTACTGACTGATTTGTGACTACGATATGGGTCATATCTTCCAGATGTTCCTTTTCCAGATGTTCATACATAATTTAATTCTTCTAATCAAAATAAAAAGACCAATACTTTTTTAGTTATTACTGAGTGCAAAAACTCCGGAGTGCCTCTGAAACCTTTAGTAGGTGACACACACATCAGTGGTAATACATTCTGCAGTAGCATTATCAGATGAACAACAAAGGCTAAAAGAGACAGATTGATGTTTCAAATATATTATCTGCAGTCTCTGACTGCATTAAAGCTAGGTTTGAAATGTATAACAGTTGTTTTTTTGCCACAAACAGATGTAAATTGGCTGAATACAACTTTTTTTGGATCATCTTTGTGAAGATGTATATAAACCTGTTAGCGAAAGATACTTGAGTATCAGTTGCGCCAAACGTGTACTTCTTTAAAGGGACAGTCTACAATATCATTTTTATTGTTTTAAAAGATGGATGATTCCTTAATTACCCATTCCCCAGTTGTGCATAACCAACACAGTTATATTAAGATATGTTTTACCTCTGTGATTACCTTGTATCTAAGCCTTTTCTGACAGCCCCCTAATCACATGACTTTTTATTTATTATCTATTGAGTTGCATTTAGTATTGTGTTGTGCTGACTCTTAATTAACTCACCGGGCATGAACACATTCTTATCTATATGGCCCACATGAACTATCAGTCTCCTGTTGTGAAAAGCAAATAAAAAAACGTGATAAGAGGCTGTCTATAGAGCCTTTGAAACAGGCAGACATTTAGAGGTTTAAATGTTATAAAGTATATTAATCTAACAATGTTGGTGGTGCAAAACTGGGGAATGTGTAGTAAAGGGATTATCTATTTTTATAAACAATAACAATTTTTGTGTAGACTGTCCCTTTAACCTGTTAACTGGGTCATTTTGTGTACTAAGATTAAAAAAAGCCATTTAATATAAATCAGTAAAAATGAATGTAAATATTGCAGCTGCTTTAGTTGTGGTAACAAAATACAAATGATTTTATCTTTACACTTTTCATGCATGTGTATTTATGTAACTTCCATAAGGTAAAGGGATTCTAGCAAATGCCACATCCTCTAATTAAGATGTTACCTATGTGTCCAACATTTTTGTATGGGTTAAACACAGTTATCTAGGGTCAGTAATGCAGGTTCGGACAAATTAGGACATGCCCTTTTTGCTTAAAGGGACAGTCTACTCCAGAATTGTTATTGTTTAAAAAGATAGATCACTTTATTACCCATTCCCCTGTTTTGCATAACAAACTGTTATATTAATGCACTTTTTACCTCTGTGATTACCTTGTATCTAAGCCTCTGCAGACTGCCCCCTTCTTTCAGTTCTTTTGACAGGCATGCATTGTAGCCAATCAGTGTCCTTTCATAAGTAACTCGACAGGTGTGAGCACAATGTAATCTATATGGTACACATGAACTAACACCCTCTAGTTGTGAAAAACTGTCAAATACATTCAGATAAGAGGCGGCCTTCAATGGTTTAAAAATTAGCATACGTGCCTACCTAGGTTTAGCTTTCAACTAAGAATACCAAAAGAACAAAGCAAATTTGATGATAAAAGTAAATTGGAACGTTGTTTAAAATTGCATGCCCTATCTGAATCATGAAAGTTTAATTTTAACTAGACTGTCCCTTTAACTTGTTTTCCCAGTGAAGTGACATTTTTAAATGACAAGTTATCTCATAGGGCTCTATTTATCAAACTGGGATAGCAGCTTCAGAGCGCCGTTGTTTTTAACACGAGCGTGAAACGCTAAGTAATTAGCAGCAGCCTTAAGGCCATTGTTTCGTAACCTCTCCGCCACCTAAAGTGTGGCAAATTGGAATCATCCCTGATTAGATCATATCTGGATGATTGACAGCCCCCTCTTGTGCGCGTTGTACAAATGGCGGCTTGTGTGGTGTTAAATGCGATCGCGCATGGTTGGTCAGATAAGGTTCATGACAGAGAACCTCTCCCATCCGCCCTTTCAAAAGTGGAGCCCTATAATTTCCAATGATCACATTAGACATCTTTTCTGTATACTTTTTTTTTTTTGTCTAAATATGGTTCAGTCACGGTTCTTTCATGTATATTATGTATTATTTATTTATTTTTGTTTAGTTTATTGTCAATTTTAAAGGGACACTGAACCCAAATTTTTTCTTTCATGATTCAGATAGAGCATGCAATTTTAAGCAACTTTCTAATTTACTCCTATTATCGCTTTTTATTCGTTCTCTTGCTATCTTTATTTGAAAAAGAAGGCATCTAAGTTAAGGAGTCAGCCAATTTTTGGTTCAGACCTTGGACAGCACTTGTTTATTGGTGGGCGAATTTATCCACCAATCAGCAAGAACAACCCAGGTTGTTCACCAAAAATTGTCCGGCATCTAAACTTACACTCTTGATTTTTCAAATGGTACCAATTGATAATAGGAATAAATTAGAAAGTTGCTTAAAATTGCTGCTCTATTTGAATCATGAAAGAAAAAAATTGGGTTCAGTGTCACTGAATATTGACATTACACAACAGTAACTTTATAAAACTTTGTATGGCACTCAGGCAATTTATGTAAATACTTTTAGCAGCAACTTTACAAATTCTTAGGTAAGTTTTGTTAATCACATTTTTATGTATGATCCTATAAATCTGTAAATTTGCTTTTAAAGCAAAATGTAACTTCATAACATTATTTGTATATGGCTCTTCCGTTGAGTTATGAAATATTAAAATCCACTTTGTGTTATATAGTAAATACCACAACAATTCAAAATATTTTTGGATTTAATGCACTTAAAGCCATTTTCACTATCATCTGATGGGACCCAGGAGGGTGAAACACCTGTCTGTGGGTTGGTTTGTTGACCTTGCTCATGAAACCCATGTTATGCATTAATAGTTTCAACTGATATAGTTATTAAAGAATACATGTCAAAATGTATAACATTGATACAAACATTGTTGCAAACAGTGGGGACCTAGAGTACAAATTCTCAGATATTAGACACATAAATCCCTACAAAAAAACACCAACCGAACTGAGAGATGTCTCTTTATATGCAGAACAGTGTTTGTGTTTTATTTATTTCTGCATATGTGTGTGCCCACTTTGCATTTCATCAGCTATTGAACAAAACCTATTGCTTTTGGCTATTTCAAATGCCTGTCACTAATTGGGAACCAAATATAAAGAAACAGTGCACCCTAATATTTTCTTCCTTTTAATTTGTTCCCAATGATCCATTTTACCCGCTGGAGTGTATTAAATTATTTACAAATGCATCTACTACATTTATTTTGGCATTCAAAATAGCTGATTTTGCCTGTGGTATACCTACCTATACTAAGAGTTTTTATACTTAAAGGGACACTGAACCCAATTTTTTTCTTTCGTGATTCAGATAGAGCATGTAATTTTAAGCAACTTTCTAATTTACTCCTATTATCAATTTTTCTTCATTCTCTTGGTATCTTTATTTGAAGAGCAAGAATGTAAGTTTAGATGCCGGCCCATTTTTGGTGAACAACCTGGGTTGTCCTTGCTGATTGGTGGATAAATTCATTGACCAATAAAAAACTGCTGTCCAGAGTACTAAACCAAAAAATAATAATCTTAGATGCCTTCTTTTTCAAATAAAGATAGCAAGAGAATGAAGAGAAATTGATAATAGGAGTAAATTAGAAAGTTGCTTAAAATTGCATGCTCTATCTGAATCACGAAAGAGAAAAAATGTGGGTTCAGTGTCCCTTTAAGTTGGGGGGTATATAAAGTTTATTGTTCCAATAGAACATTCCATTAGGTTGTTCAGTTAGTGTAGGCAGAATAAATTACAACCCGGGGGGGGGTTAGTAGAGATATGTAATACAATGTTACTTTTCAATTTCAGTTATTCTTTCTAAGTATTGGGCTTTGGTTTATAAACAGAAATAATATAGAGAAGCATGTGTGTCTATAGAAAGTAATAAAATAAGAAAATCTGACAGCTAAGCATTTTTTGCGTTGTTGTTTCAAATAACAAAACCAGCTATTTCAAATACAAAAATCAACTTAAATAAGCAATTTCTCATACATGTTATACTCTGCAGCTGGTACAACAAGTAATTTGAAATACGTTAAGGGAAAAACAATTTTACAGTGCACTGTCCCTTTAATGCAGGCGATAAGAAGCTTTTCAGATCTAACTTTTCTTCAGTACCATAAGTAAAAGCTAAAATATGCACAATATTAACCTGACTCACAGGCTACAAGATGACATTGATAATCATATGAATTTATATATGTGTCACTATTACTATGTACTGTTTGCCACAAAGGGAATAAAGTACAGAGGTCTGCAAATATTAGTATTTCTCATTGGAGAAACTGTCTGCTGACCAAGTGCATAAAGCCCAACTGATTTAATAGTTAACCAGCTGTAACTGTATTCAGGGAGTATAATGTGCCATAGGGCATGATTCAGGGAGTACAGTGTGCCAGAGGGTATGATTCAGGGAGTACACGGTGTGCCAGAGGGTATGATTCAGGGAGTACACGGTGTGCCAGAGGGTATGATTCAGGGAGTACACAGTGTGCCAGAGGGCATGATTCAGGGAGTACACAGTGTGCCAGAGGGTATGATTCAGGGAGTACACAGTGTGCCAGAGGGTATGATTCAGGGAGTACACGGTGTGCCAGAGGGCATGATTCAGGGAGTACACAGTGTGCCAGAGGGTATGATTCAGGGAGTACACGGTGTGCCAGAGGGTATGATTCAGGGAGTACACAGTGTGCCAGAGGGTATGATTCAGGGAGTACACGGTGTGCCAGAGGGTATGATTCAGGGAGTACACGGTGTGCCAGAGGGTATGATTCAGGGAGTACACAGTGTGCCAGAGGGTATGATTCAGGGAGTACACGGTGTGCCAGAGGGTATGATTCAGGGAGTACACGGTGTGCCAGAGGGTATGATTCAGGGAGTACACAGTGTGCCAGAGGGTATGATTCAGGGAGTACACGGTGTGAAAGAGGGTATGATTCAGGGAGTACAGTGTGCCAGAGGGTATGATTCAGGGAGTACACGGTGTGCCAGAGGGTATGATTCAGGGAGTACACAGTGTGCCAGAGGGTATGATTCAGGGAGTACAGTGTGCCAGAGGGTATGATTCAGGGAGTACACAGTGTGCCAGAGGGTATGATTCAGGGAGTACACAGTGTGCCAGAGGGTATGATTCAGGGAGTACACAGTGTGCCAGAGGGTATGATTCAGGGAGTACACAGTGTGCCAGAGGGTATGATTCAGGGAGTACACAGTGTGCCAGAGGGCATGATTCAGGAAGTACAATGTGCCCAGACCAGAGGGTATGATTCAGGAAGTACAGTGTGCCAGAGGGCATGACTCAGGGAGTACACAGTGTGCCAGAGGGTATGATTCAGGGAGTACACAGTGTGCCAGAGGGTATGATTCAGGGAGTACACAGTGTGCCAGAGGGTATGATTCAGGGAGTACACAGTGTGCCAGAGGGTATGATTCAGGGAGTACACGGTGTGCCAGAGGGCATGTTTCAGGGAGTACGGTGTGCCCAGACCAGAGGGCATGACTCAGGGAGTACGGTGTGCCCAGACCAGAGGGCATGACTCAGGGAGTACGGTGTGCCCAGACCAGAGGGCATGATTCAGGGAGTACGGTGTGCCCAGACCAGAGGGCATGACTCAGGGAGTACGGTGTGCCCAGACCAGAGGGCATGACTCAGGGAGTACGGTGTGCCCAGACCAGAGGGCATGACTCAGGGAGTACGGTGTGCCCAGACCAGAGGGCATGATTCAGGGAGTACGGTGTGCCCAGACCAGAGGGCATGATTCAGGGAGTACGGTGTGCCCAGACCAGAGGGCATGACTCAGGGAGTACGGTGTGCCCAGACCAGAGGGCATGACTCAGGGAGTACGGTGTGCCCAGACCAGAGGGCATGACTCAGGGAGTACGGTGTGCCCAGACCAGAGGGCATGACTCAGGGAGTACGGTGTGCCCAGACCAGAGGGCATGACTCAGGGAGTACGGTGTGCCCAGACCAGAGGGCATGACTCAGGGAGTACGGTGTGCCCAGACCAGAGGGAATGACTCAGGGAGTACGGTGTGCCCAGACCAGAGGGCATGACTCAGGGAGTACGGTGTGCCCAGACCAGAGGGCATGACTCAGGGAGTACGGTGTGCCCAGACCAGAGGGCATGACTCAGGGAGTACGGTGTGCCCAGACCAGAGGGCATGATTCAGAAAGTACGGTGTGCCCAGACCAGAGGGCATGACTCAGGGAGTACGGTGTGCCCAGACCAGAGGGCATGACTCAGGGAGTACGGTGTGCCCAGACCAGAGGGCATGACTCAGGGAGTACGGTGTGCCCAGACCAGAGGGCATGATTCAGGGAGTACGGTGTGCCCAGACCAGAGGGCATGACTCAGGGAGTACAGTGTGCCCAGACCAGAGGGCATGACTCAGGAAGTACAGTGTGCCCAGACCAGAGGGCATGACTCAGGAAGTACAATGTGCCCAGACCAGAGGGTATGATTCAGGAAGTACAATGTGCCCAGACCAGAGGGCATGACTCAGGGAGTACAGTGTGCCCAGACCAGAGGGCATGACTCAGGGAGTACAGTGTGCCCAGACCAGAGGGCATGATTCAGGATTCAGGAAGTACAATGTGCCCAGACCAGAGGGCATGATTCAGGAAATACAGTGTGCCCAGAGGGCATGACTCAGGGAGTACAGTGTGCCCAGACCAGAGGGCATGATTCAGGAAGTACAGTGTGCCCAGACCAGAGGGCATGATTCAGGAAGTACAGTGTGCCCAGACCAGAGGGCATGACTCAGGGAGTACAGTGTGCCCAGACCAGAGGGCATGACTCAGGGAGTACAATGTGCCCAGACCAGAGGGCATGATTCAGGAAGTACAATGTGCCCAGACCAGAGGGTATGATTCAGGAAGTACAGTGTGCCCAGAGGGCATGATTCAGGAAGTACAGTGTGTCCAGACCAGAGGGCATGATTCAGGAAGTACAATGTGCCCAGACCAGAGGGCATGATTCAGGAAGTACAGTGTGCCCAGAGGGCATGATTCAGTGAGTACACAGTGTGCCAGAGGGCATGATTCAGGGAGTACGGTGTGCCAGAGGGCATGATTCAGGGAGTACACGGTGTGCCAGAGGGTATGATTCAGGGAGTACACGGTGTGCCCAGAGGGCATGATTCAGGGAGTACACAGTGTGCCAGAGGGTATGATTCAGGGAGTACACGGTGTGCCAGAGGGTATGATTCAGGGAGTACACAGTGTGCCAGAGGGTATGATTCAGGGAGTACACGGTGTGCCAGAGGGTATGATTCAGGGAGTACACGGTGTGCCCAGAGGGTATGATTCAGGGAGTACACGGTGTGCCCAGAGGGTATGATTCAGGGAGTACGGTGTGCCCAGAGGGTATGATTCAGGGAGTACACAGTGTGCCAGAGGGTATGATTCAGGGAGTACACGGTGTGCCCAGAGGGTATGATTCAGGGAGTACAGTGTGCCAGAGGGTATGATTCAGGGAGTACGGTGTGCCCAGAGGGTATGATTCAGGGAGTACAGTGTGCCAGAGGGTATGATTCAGGGAGTACAGTGTGCCAGAGGGTATGATTCAGGGAGTACACGGTGTGCCCAGAGGGTATGATTCAGGGAGTACACAGTGTGCCAGAGGGTATGATTCAGGGAGTACACAGTGTGCCAGAGGGCATGATTCAGGGAGTACACAGTGTCCCAGAGGGCATGATTCAGGGAGTACAGTGTGCCAGAGGGTATGATTCAGGGAGTACAATGTGCCAGAGGGCATGATTCAGGGAGTACAGTGTGCCAGAGGGTATGATTCAGGGAGTACACAGTGTGCCAGAGGGTATGACTCAGGGAGTACACAGTGTGCCAGAGGGTATGATTCAGGGAGTACACAGTGTGCCAGAGGGTATGACTCAGGGAGTACACAGTGTGCCAGAGGGCATGACTCAGGGAGTACACAGTGTGCCAGAGGGTATGATTCAGGGAGTACACAGTGTGCCAGAGGGCATGACTCAGGGAGTACACAGTGTGCCAGAGGGCATGACTCAGGGAGTACACAGTGTGCCAGAGGGTATGATTCAGGGAGTACACAGTGTGCCAGAGGGTATGATTCAGGGAGTACACAGTGTGCCAGAGGGTATGATTCAGGGAGTACACAGTGTGCCAGAGGGTATGATTCAGGGAGTACACGGTGTGCCAGAGGGTATGATTCAGGGAGTACACGGTGTGCCAGAGGGTATGATTCAGGGAGTACACGGTGTGCCAGAGGGTATGATTCAGGGAGTACACGGTGTGCCAGAGGGTATGATTCAGGGAGTACACAGTGTGCCAGAGGGTATGATTCAGGGAGTACACAGTGTGCCAGAGGGCATGACTCAGGGAGTACGGTGTGCCCAGAGGGTATGATTCAGGGAGTACACAGTGTGCCAGAGGGTATGATTCAGGGAGTACACAGTGTGCCAGAGGGTATGATTCAGGGAGTACACAGTGTGCCAGAGGGTATGATTCAGGGAGTACACAGTGTGCCAGAGGGCATGACTCAGGGAGTACGGTGTGCCCAGAGGGTATGATTCAGGGAGTACACGGTGTGCCAGAGGGTATGATTCAGGGAGTACACGGTGTGCCAGAGGGTATGATTCAGGGAGTACGGTGTGCCCAGAGGGTATGATTCAGGGAGTACACGGTGTGCCAGAGGGCATGATTCAGGGAGTACACGGTGTGCCAGAGGGTATGATTCAGGGAGTACACGGTGTGCCAGAGGGTATGATTCAGGGAGTACACGGTGTGCCAGAGGGTATGATTCAGGGAGTACGGTGTGCCCAGAGGGTATGATTCAGGGAGTACGGTGTGCCCAGAGGGTATGATTCAGGGAGTACACAGTGTGCCAGAGGGTATGATTCAGGGAGTACACGGTGTGCCAGAGGGTATGATTCAGGGAGTACACAGTGTGCCAGAGGGTATGATTCAGGGAGTACACAGTGTGCCAGAGGGTATGATTCAGGGAGTACACAGTGTGCCAGAGGGTATGATTCAGGGAGTACACAGTGTGCCAGAGGGTATGATTCAGGGAGTACGGTGTGCCCAGAGGGTATGATTCAGGGAGTACACAGTGTGCCCAGAGGGTATGATTCAGGGAGTACACAGTGTGCCAGAGGGCATGACTCAGGGAGTACGGTGTGCCCAGACCAGAGGGCATGACTCAGGGAGTACGGTGTGCCCAGACCAGAGGGCATGACTCAGGGAGTACAGTGTGCCCAGAGGGCATGACTCAGGGAGTACAGTGTGCCAGAGGGTATGATTCAGGGAGTACACAGTGTGCCAGAGGGTATGATTCAGGGAGTACACAGTGTGCCAGAGGGTATGATTCAGGGAGAACACAATGTGCCAGAGGGTATGATTCAGGGAGTACACAGTGTGCCAGAGGGTATGATTCAGGGAGTACAGTGTGCCAGAGGGTATGATTCAGGGAGTACACAGTGTGCCAGAGGGTATGATTCAGGGAGTACACAGTGTGCCAGAGGGTATGATTCAGGGAGTACACAATGTGCCAGAGGGTATGATTCAGGGAGTACACGGTGTGCCAGAGGGCATGATTCAGGGAGTACACAGTGTGCCAGAGGGTATGATTCAGGGAGTACAGTGTGCCCAGAGGGTATGATTCAGGGAGTACACAGTGTGCCAGAGGGTATGATTCAGGGAGTACACAGTGTGCCAGAGGGTATGATTCAGGGAGTACACGGTGTGCCCAGAGGGCATGACTCAGGGAGTACGGTGTGCCCAGAGGGCATGACTCAGGGAGTACAGTGTGCCCAGACCAGAGGGCATGACTCAGGGAGTACGGTGTGCCCAGACCAGAGGGCATGACTCAGGGAGTACGGTGTGCCCAGACCAGAGGGCATGACTCAGGGAGTACGGTGTGCCCAGACCAGAGGGCATGACTCAGGGAGTACGGTGTGCCCAGACCAGAGGGCATGACTCAGGGAGTACAGTGTGCCCAGACCAGAGGGCATGACTCAGGGAGTACAATGTGCCCAGACCAGAGGGTATGATTCAGGGAGTACGGTGTGCCCAGACCAGAGGGAATGATTCAGGGAGTACAGTGTGCCCAGACCAGAGGGTATGATTCAGGATTCAGGAAGTACAATGTGCCCAGACCAGAGGGTATGATTCAGGGAGTACGGTGTGCCCAGACCAGAGGGCATGATTCAGGATTTAGGAAGTACAATGTGCCCAGACCAGAGGGCATGATTCAGGGAGTACAGTGTGCCCAGACCAGAGGGAATGATTCAGGGAGTACAGTGTGCCCAGACCAGAGGGCATGACTCAGGGAGTACAGTGTGCCCAGACCAGAGGGCATGATTCAGGGAGTACGGTGTGCCCAGACCAGAGGGCATGATTCAGGGAGTACGGTGTGCCCAGACCAGAGGGCATGATTCAGGGAGTACAGTGTGCCCAGACCAGAGGGAATGATTCAGGGAGTACGGTGTGCCCAGACCAGAGGGTATGATTCAGGGAGTACGGTGTGCCCAGACCAGAGGGCATGACTCAGGGAGTACGGTGTGCCCAGACCAGAGGGCATGACTCAGGGAGTACAGTGTGCCCAGACCAGAGGGCATGATTCAGGAAGTACAGTGTGCCCAGACCAGAGGGCATACTTTAGGAAGTACAGTGTGCCCAGACCAGAGGGCATACTTTAGGAAGTACAATGTGCCCAGACCAGAGGGCATACTTTAGGAAGTACAGTGTGCCCAGACCAGAGGGCATACTTTAGGAAGTACAATGTGCCCAGACCAGAGGGCATTATTTAGGAAGTACAGTGTGCCCAGACCAGAGGGCATACTTTAGGAAGTACAGTGTGCCCAGACCAGAGGGCATACTTTAGGAAGTACAATGTGCCCAGACCAGAGGGCATACTTTAGGAAGTACAGTGTGAACAGACCAGAGGGCATACTTTAGGAAGTACAGTGTGCCCAGACCAGAAGGCATACTTTAGGAAGTGCAATGTGCCCAGACCAGAGGGCATACTTTAGGAAGTACAATGTGCCCAGACCAGAGGGCATACTTTAGGAAGTACAGTGTGCCCAGACCAGAGGGCATACTTTAGGAAGTACAGTGTGCCCAGACCAGAGGGCATACTTTAGGAAGTACAATGTGCCCAGACCAGAGGGCATACTTTAGGAAGTACAGTGTGCCCAGACCAGAGGGCATACTTTAGGAAGTACAGTGTGCCCAGACCAGAGGGCATACTTTAGGAAGTACAGTGTGCCCAGACCAGAGGGCATACTTTAGGAAGTACAATGTTCCCAGACCAGAGGGCATACTTTAGGAAGTACAGTGTGCCCAGACCAGAGGGCATACTTTAGGAAGTACAGTGTGCCCAGACCAGAGGGCATACTTTAGGAAGTACAATGTGCCCAGACCAGAGGGCATACTTTAGGAAGTACAGTGTGCCCAGACCAGAGGGCATACTTTAGGAAGTACAATGTGCCCAGACCAGAGGGCATACTTTAGGAAGTACAGTGTGCCCAGACCAGAGGGCATACTTTAGGAAGTACAATGTTCCCAGACCAGAGGGCATACTTTAGGAAGTACAATGTGCCCAGACCAGAGGGCATACTTTAGGAAGTACAATGTGCCCAGACCAGAGGCCATGATTCAGGAAGTACAATGTGCCCAGACCAGAGGGCATACTTTAGGAAGTACAATGTGCCCAGACCAGAGGCCATGATTCAGGAAGTACAATGTGCCCTTAGGGCATGATTCAATCTGAAATGAGTTGCCAATGTGTTATCTCTGCATTGCATTTAGAGACTTGTAGTCCTGTTTTTATATAATCATCACTGGTATTTGTAACTAAATATATTTTATGAAATAAACAAAGCATCACATTTAAAAGATTACTATATAGTAAAATCACTATACTTTGCCATAGTGAGTAATTGACATCCCTGCTGCGATATAACCACATAGAATAGGTTTGTACAGATCTCAAGCCCGGAGGGAAAGTGTAATGTATCAGTAGGTTAGGACTGAACTTCATGAATGAGCTGCTCACACGTTACACAGCCTTAGACAGCGCCCCCTACCGGGGAACTATTATACCACAAGCCCTATAACACAAGGATCAGCAGTAGGATATGAGCCAATCAAATGCTGAGATGATGTCACATGACAGTAACACAGCTGTAGTGGATCAAAATTAGTTTCAGTCAGAGGAGGAGCTGAATCACT
Organism: Bombina bombina; assembly: GCF_027579735.1. Lineage (NCBI taxonomy): Eukaryota > Metazoa > Chordata > Amphibia > Anura > Bombinatoridae > Bombina > Bombina bombina. The sequence continues at coordinate 26,427,498 of NC_069510.1, read as the reverse complement.
TTATGAGGTAACCACATTACTGACAGTGATACAATATAGCAGTGAAAGTGTTAATAGTTTTATTACACTATTTATTGTATACATTTGTTATACAGTCAGTGTAAGTGTATTTTATATTGTCACTACTGTTTATAAGGAGGTTGTGTTACATTGTAGCTTCTGTATTTCCCATTAAATCACACACAGAGCACATGTGAGATGCTTTACTCTCAGTGCTAAGACTTAGTGCATATATATATAAGGTGTGTAGTAAGTCTAATATATACAAAGAGCCCCCACCTATATAAGTGACAGTTGTTGTATTAAATAGCAAACTACTTTATTAGTGCATGGAAGTTTATTTGGCTACTCTAGTACTAAAGTATAGAAGGGCTTATTGGCTTTTGAAATGTTGTTGTACTTTATTAATGCACTATAATACATTTTATTAATGCACTAATACATTATTTTATTACTGCACTAATACATTATTTTATTACTGCACTAATACATTATTTTATTAATACATTATTTTATTACTGCACTAATACATTATTTTATTACTGCACTAATACATTATTTTATTACTGCACTAATACATTATTTTATTACTGCACTAATACAATATTCTATTAGTGCACTAATACATTATTTTATTACTGCACTAATACATTATTTTATTACTGCACTAATACATTATTTTATTAATACATTATTTTATTAATACATTATTTTATTACTGCACTAATACATTATTTTATTACTGCACTAATACATTATTTTATTACTGCACTAATACATTATTTTATTACTGCACTAATACAATATTCTATTAGTGCACTAATACATTATTTTATTACTGCACTAATACATTATTTTATTACTGCACTAATACATTATTTTATTACTGCACTAATACATTATTTTATTACTGCACTAATACAATATTCTATTAGTGCACTAATACATTATTTTATTACTGCACTAATACATTATTTTATTACTGCACTAATACATTATTTTATTACTGCACTAATACAATATTCTATTAGTGCACTAATACATTATTTTATTACTGCACTAATACATTATTTTATTACTGCACCAATACATTATTTTATTACTGCACTAATACATTATTTTATTACTGCACTAATACATTATTTTATTACTGCACTAATACATTATTTTATTACTGCACTAATACATTATTTTATTACTGCACTAATACATTATTTTATTACTGCACTAATACATTATTTTATTAATACATTATTTTATTAATACATTATTTTATTACTGCACTAATACATTATTTTATTACTGCACCAATACATTATTTTGTTACTGCACTAATACAATATTTTGTTACTGCACTAATACATTATTTTGTTACTGCACTAATACATTATTTTATTACTGCACTAATACATTATTTAATTACTGCACTAATACATTATTTTATTACTGCACTAATACATTATTTTATTACTGCACTAATACATTATTTTATTACTGCACTAATACATTATTTTATTACTGCACTAATACATTATTTTATTACTGCACTAATACAATATTCTATTAGTGCACTAATACATTATTTTATTACTGCACTAATACAATATTCTATTAGTGCACTAATACATTATTTTATTACTGCACTAATACATTATTTTATTACTGCACCAATACATTATTTTATTACTGCACTAATACATTATTTTATTACTGCACTAATACATTATTTTATTAATGTGCTACATTATTTTATTAATGCACTAATACATTATTTTATTAATGCACTAATACATTATTTTATTAATGCACTAATACATTATTTTGTTACTGCACTAATACATTATTTTATTAATGCACTAATACATTATTTTATTTCTGCACTAATACATTATTTTGTTACTGCACTAATACATTATTTTGTTACTGCACTAATACATTATTTTATTACTGCACTAATACATTATTTTATTACTGCATTAATACATTATTTTGTTACTGCACTAATACATTATTTTATTACTGCACTAATACATTATTTTGTTACTGCACTAATACATTATTTTATTACTGCACTAATACATTATTTTGTTACTGCACTAATACATTATTTTATTACTGCACCAATACATTATTTTATTAATACATTATTTTGTTACTGCACTAATACATTATTTTGTTACTGCACTAATACATTATTTTATTACTGCACTAATACATTATTTTATAACATTTTGGGGAGTGTGCAGAAGCTTTATTTGAAACATATATATTGAGCATGGGAGGAACCTGTTTTCTGGGGCTCCTCAGAGGTAGAAGTCACTCTCATTGGCACCAGTCTGCTCTGCAAGCCACTCCCTTTCCTCATTTTCTTTTTCTTACTGATTAAAGGTGAAGGGACAGTAAATCTATACAAAGGCATTTCTTGAAGATAATATGAATCTTTGTTTTTGTGTGTGTTTTTTTTTAATGCAATGAACATGATTATATCTGTGGGTGTAAACCTATATAGAAGTATTAGTGAAACACCATTCTGAAAGAAAGCAGTCTCTGTCCCTTTAATTCTTTCATTGCTGTATTGTTTGTTAGCACAATTTGCAGGGTTTTGCAAATTTATATCAGTCGAGGGACGTCTTCTCTTTGGTGTGGCCAATCAGAGACTGAATGCAAATGAGCATGTGCACGGTTCAAAGCAATCACTGTTAAAGGACACTAATGTATTTATTACAGCATTTTATTATTGTAATATTGCTTGCCTAGAGCGGTGTGGTTAAAGGGACACTGTACCCCAAATTTTTCTTTCATGATTCAGATTGAGCAAGAAATGTTAAGCAACTTTCTAATTTACTCCTATTATCAAAATGTTTCATTCTCTTGGTATCTTTATTTAAAATGCAAGAATGTAAGTTTGGATGCCGGCCCATTTTTGGTGAACAACCTAGGTTGTCCTTGCTGATTGGTGGATAAATTCATCCACCAATAAAAAATTGCTGTCCAGAGTACTGAACCCCAAAAAAGCATAGATGCCTTCTTTTTCAAATAAAGATAGTAAGAGTACAAAGAAAAATTTATAATAGGAGTAAATGAGAAAGTTGCTTAAAATTGCATGCTCTATCTGAATTACAAAACAAAATTTTTGGGTTCAGTGTCCCTTTAACTCTTTCAAATAGGTTAAACACTTTAACGTCAGATACAGAGTAGCTATGCACTGTGAGCTAGCTGAGGATTGGTGGCTACACACATGCCTCTAATCGTTGGATCATCAGATGATCAGCTAGCTCCCAGTTGTACAGTGGTGCTGACTTTAAAGGGATATGAAACCCAAATTTTTTCTTGCATGAATCAGAAAGAGCATGTAATTTTAAGCAACTTTCTAATTTACTCCTATTATCAAATTTTCTTTGTTCTTTCAGATTACCTCTGCAGACTGCCCCTTATCTCAGTTCTGTTATAGGCTATTATATAATACATAGCAGTTTAAAGGGATAGATGTAAAGTCAAAATTAAATTTGCATTATTCAGATAGAGCGTGTCATTTTAAAGTGCCATAAAACATTTTGAGTTATGTGCATATTCTAAGAGTCAACTGAGATAAAACAGCGTGTGAAAGAAAAGTGTAAAAAAAAGGTTATAGCTATTTTAATAAAATTTCCAAAAATCTGCAAAATTACTTAAACTTTATTGTTCCCAATTGAGGCTTGCTCCACCCCCCTTATCAGTGTCTTACTCCAAACCCTGAGATATCATGCAACAAAGTGTGCACGTGAGGATAATTACCTATGCAGAGGGGTTGAAGAGGGACATCAGATACTGCTATTGTTTGTTGCCAAGAGGCTAGCTTGTTTCCATGGGGATAATGTCACATGCTTAGTGAAAATTTCAGCATTATACTGTGCACTGCTTTACTCAGGTGTCATGTGACTGAGCCCCCTACCATGCATGTGCAAAAGTGCATTCTACCATAGCTATGGCCTGTATAGCACCTTCTATATATGGAAATGTCCAGGGGGGAGCTTGCTGCAAACAAAACTATGCCTTAATTAAAGGGCTTAATGAGGGTTAAAAAAGAAACCGCTTTGCAGGTACGTTTTGGTCTCATTATATATTCAGAAACGTATGTTAGTTCATACTGTTTTATGTCCCTTTAAGACACTTTCAGTTTCACTTCTATTTTCATTCTCTTGGTATCCCTTCTTAAAAAAAAGAATACGCACATATTCTACATTAGTGTGAGCTAGCTGCTGATTGGTGTCTGCACACATTTGTCTCTTGTGATTGGCTAACTAGATGTGTTCAGCTAGCTGACAGTTGTACAATGCAGTTCCTTCAGCAAAGGATAACAAGAGAATAATACAATTTTAAACAACTTTTCTAATTTACTTCTATTATCAAATTTGCATGTTCAATCCAAATCATAAAAATGTTGGGGTTTCCTGCCCTTTCTTTACCATCCCTTTACGTTTTCCACCCACCTGCATTATATGACAGTCATCAGCCAATCACAATATGCATATATTCTGTGAGTCTTGCACATGCTCAGTAGGAAGTGCACATTTCAATAACGAAAGTGAATTGGAAAATTGTTTAAAACCGTGTGCTCTGAGTCATGAACGTTTCTTTTTGACTTTAGTGGTCCTTTTATTATGTCATTACCTAAAATGGATGTAATAATTTATGTTTTATCAATAATACCATCTTTTTTTATATTGCGTTAATCAGGTCATTACCATAGGTGATCCTTTTTGTAAAAAAAAAAAAAAAACCCAACAATGAATCTTTTCTTTTGCTCTGAAAGAATCGTTTAAGCCTAAAAGTAAGTTAGGAGCAGATTCTTTAAAAGTCCGTACCTGCTGGGTTACGCCTGAATTGTTACTCTGTTTCCTAGCAACCCCACAGCTTGTACCTCATAACTCAGCAGCGCTGTGCAAGGTGGGAATCCCACGGGTATACGAGTTGCATGTCATTTGTTTTGATTTGATTAGGAACCAGAACATTTCATGCTTACCTAAGCAAGTGGAACTGGGCAGCTGCCCAAAATCCTAGCGCACATTGCTAAAAATATGTGTCTGGAGTGGACGTTTTGTATAACAATCATATTATTTAGTGTTATATTAACGTTTTGGTATTATCATATACTTTTTTTAAAGTCAGAGCCTTTTTATTTTGAAAGCTTGCATTTTCGCATTTATTATTATTTAAAGGGATAGTCTAGTCAGAATTAAACTTTCTTGATTCAGATAGGAGTAAATTAGAAAGTTACTTGAAATTGCTGCTCTATTGAATGTAAGCTTAGATGCCGGCCCATTTTTGGTTCAGCACCTGGATAGCGCTTGCTGATTGGTGGCTACATTTAGACACCAATCAGAAAGCGCTACTCAGGTGCTGAACCAATAATGGGCTGGCTTGTAAGCATTACATTCCTGCTTTTTCAAATAAAGTTACCAAGAGAATGAAGAAAAATTGATAATGGGAGTAAATTAGAAAGTTGTGTAAAATTTCTGCTCTATCTGAATCATGAAAGTTTAATTTTGACTTGACTATTCCTTTTAACCTTTCAATGCCAGCTTACGTACCTTGTATGTTGGCTGTAGTTTATAGATTTTGGGGTTAAATAGTGCTGATTTTGCCGACAGAGGCAAGACTGTTATTTCTGCATGCTAGGGTTCGATGCTGCTTTTACGGGTTGGACGATAGATCTGTCTCCCTTTGTTATAATGGCGCTGAGCTCGCATCTCGCAGATTAACAGGGAGTGGTTACAAATCTCTTTGCATATTGCGTTTGCGAAGAGATCTTTCTGCAAGTTTTTGTTCCCAGCGATATTTTACTTTCACAAACAAGTTTTTTTTAAATCTAGTTTTTTTTTAATGATATGTATCATTCTCTTTGTGTCCTTTGTTGAAAGGTAGATAGGCCCAGGAGTGTGCACATCTCTGGAGCACTATATGGCTAGAATTCTTTTAACACTGTTATGCAAACTCTGCTGCCATATAGTGCTCAAAAGTGTGTAACATTGTTAAAAGCCATAAACGGCTCTAGACACGTGCATACTACCTATCTAGGTATACTCTTCAACAAATAATACCATGAGAACAAAGTACATTTTATAATAGAAATACATTTTGAAATCAATTGTGAATTTGGTTGTGAATTCAGACAAGGAACAAAATCTGTTAAGTAGTTTTGTACTTCATTGATGTTGACACCTACAACGTTATATGTGATGTCATTATCAATATCACTGAAGTTATTCTGTTTGTGCGAAACTTAAAGGATTACTTTCTGTTATAATTTTTAAGCTAAACAACTAACATATTAAAGTTAATAAACATTAATTAAAACCTACTGACCTATATTTTCTCCAAAACGAAGTTTCATAACGTTCTAAAAGTTATATATTTTATTCGCCGATGATGTCACGTTATCCTACCCACTATTTTCAGCACTGAGTGTTCAAAATACTTAAACCAATAACTTTGTGTTTAAAGCACCATTTTGAAACCTAGGTATTGTAAACGGATTGGTACAGAGCAAAGGATACCCACGGAGTGGGTTTGGAAAACAATTAAATTTGCAGACAAGATTTCTGATATACGGTAGAGATATGTTAATGAAATGCTATAGATAAAAAGCGTATTTGGGGTAGTTAGTAACAGGCATAGAAAATATTTACTTACAGTGGCCCTTTAAAGGGACACTGAACCCATTTTTTTTTATTTCTTTCGCGATTGATAGAGCAGGCAATTTTAAGCAACTTTCTAATTTACTCCTATTATCCATTTTTCTTCGTTCTCTTACTATCTTTATTTGAAAAAGCAGGATTGGTGGCTACATTTAAACACCAATCAGCAAGCGCTACCCAGGTTCTGAACAAAAAATGGGCCGGCTGCTAAGCTTTTACATTCCTGCTTTTCAAATAAAGATAGCAGAGAACAAAGAAAAATTGATAATAGGAGTAAATTAGAAAGTTGCTTAAAATTGCCTGCTCTGTCTGAATCATGAAATGGGAAAAAAATGGGTTAGTATCCCTTTAACATGCCCCATGTAATTTTTGGTAAAAGAATATTTTATGATAAAAAAATCTGAAAGATTAATTCCTTAGTCTGAAGTATTTTAACTAGCAGTGCAGAATACTATTCCCTTTCAAAAACGTGATTATTTACACACCCCCTTTTTTATGGAAAACTTGATTTATTTTTCCTTAATTGACTAAATGCATAAGGAAGTTCTTGTCCAACCAAATTACCACATGTGAAGGGGTTTTTATTTTCTCTTATGTCAACCAGTGACACAAACTTTATTATGAAGCAATAAGAAAACATTTGAAGAGATATTAAATTAACTCTGAAAAATATGAGCTGTTTCCCTTTTGCTGTAATTATCATCATCATCATCTGTGAAAGAAAATACATTTAAATGTAAAGCGTCACATTAATGCCAAAGATTACATAAGTGGTACATTAATTAGATAATGCGGTCGTGTAGATGGAAACCTTGCGGTGTGTAATAAAGAAAACAGCACCGTTTCCTGGTGTAAGTTATACCCTCAAATAGCATTTACTTAAAGGGACAGTCTACTCCAGAATATTTGTTTAAAAATATAGATTATCCCTTTATTATCCATTCCCCATTTTGGCATAACCAACACTGTTATATTAATATACTTTTTACCTTACCTCTGTGATTATCTTGTATCTAAGCCTCTGCAGACTGCTTCCTTATTTCAGTTCTTTGAAAGACTTGCATTTCAGCCAATCAGTGCTGACTCATAAATAACTCCATGTGAGCACATTGTTATCTATATGGCGCACATGAACTAGTACTGTCTAGCTGTGGAAAACTGTCAAAATGCACTGAGATAAGAGGTGACCTTCAAGGGTTTAGAAATTTGCATACCTAGGTTTAGCCTTCAACAAAGAATACCAAAAAAACAAAGCAAAATTGATGATAAAAGAAAATTGGAAAGTTGTTTAAAATGACATACCCTATCTGAATCATGAATCATTAATTTGGATTAGACTGTCCCTTTATGTATTTACATTGAAATGCTCTCCTACAGCTCATGTAGTTCTCAAATAATAAGGAACAATATTTTTTTTGTCCTGGGAAAGAACGGGAAACCTGTATCATTAGGCATTATAGGCAGTCATCTAGGGGCACCTACCTCCTGACCAGTCAAATAACAATTTTCACTTCCACCTCTTACATTCTGTGTTCTATACACTTAGGGGTAGATTTAATAAAGGGTGAGCAGACATGATTCGCTGTCGGCATTTAACATTGTGCAATGCCGCCCCCTGCTCACTGGCCGCCAATCTGGCAGGGGCCGTCAATCATCCCGATCGGATCTGATCAGGATGATGTCAGTACGCCACCTAAAAGGTGGAGAAGTTAAGGAGCAGCTTACGACCGCTGCTTCCTAACTTCTGGGGCTCCGAAGCAACATCCGCTGCTTATTAAATCTCGCCCTTAGTGTCAGTCTAAAGGTAGACCAAGGTACTGAGGTAGGATAGTATTATCCGACTAAGAGTTTCAGGATTTGACCCACTGGCAGCATTAGAAGCACTTGGTGACCGGCGCACAGAAGTATTACTTTGGAATGTATTGCACATAGCAGGTGGGTTGATGTAATAGATTAAAGGGACATTATACACTAGAAAAGTATAGTTTTGCTAATTTTTAAATAACATTGCTCTGATTTTCAGACTCCTAACCAAGCCCCAAATTTTTAGGAGAATACTGAGGTATACCTACTACAGCTTGCTCCTGTTTGTCTAAAGGGTCTTTTCATATGTGGGGGAGGGGGGAGTGTCTGCTTTTTCCCACTTTCTCACTTTTTAAGCGGTTTTATACTGGATTTTTTTTATCAGTGTCTGTGCATCATATTCTTTATAGTATTGTCTATCACACACAGTTATATGAAAATTGGTGTATACTGTCCCTTTAAGGCCTAGTTTCCATTGCTGTTGTATACTTTTAAGACTGGTGGTAGCAAAAACTATTTCCATTAAAGGCACATGCAACTCAAACTTTTTCTTTCATGATTGAGATAGAGCATACAATTTTAAACAACTTACCATTGTACTTCTATTATTTAATTTGTTTAATTCTCTTGGTATCCTTTGTTGAAGAAACAGCAATGCACATGGGTGAGCCAATAACATGAGGCGTATATGTGCAGCCACCAATCAGCAGCCACTAAGAGAACTGAACATAAAAAGAAAAAAATTGGATTTCATGTCCATATAAACCCTATGGAGATGTTTTATGTTACCACCAGCTTACACAGTTTATAATCGTGATGGAAATATGGCTCTTGCTAGACTGTCAATGCTATAGGGACGCCCCTGTTTAGGTTCAACACATCAATACATCCTTTATTCCAATTCTGTCAAATAAAAACATATAAATTATACGTATAGATGAAACACATCTGATGCAGCAGGGACTGTGGTTCCAATCGTACCTTCTTTCACTGGATAATGCCAATATATACACTGTAAGTTCCAGTAGAAACAGTGAATATATGTCTTGCTGATCTCTGGGAATGGATGAGTGTGAGTTGGTTGAAACTAAGGGCTAGATTTATCAATGCTGAGGCGTACAGGGGAGTGTATACGCGCCCCTGTACGCCTCAGCTCGCCTATGGCGGGGCGAAATTACCCACAGGTAATTAACATTGCACACGAGCGCAATTTTGCGCTCGCGTGCAATCCCGCCCCCTGCCCGCGCACAGCCAATCACGCGCGGGCAGGAGCTGTCAATCTCCTCGGTCGGACGCGACCGAGGAGATTGAATTTCGCCACAATAGAGGTGGCGTAGATGTTAGGAAAGCAGCGGTCTGGTGACCGCTGCTTGATAAATCCCGACGAGCAAGTTCTTGAGAGAACTTGCTGCCGTAGGGGCTTAATAAATCTAGCCCTAAATCCAGATAAAACAGAAGTATTTGTGATGGGTAGATATAGTATGTGGATAACTAAACTGCAGCAAAGTCAACAAATTGGTCTAGAATGTGTAGGATCAAAACTACAAATTTCAAATCTAGTAAGAAATCTTGGTGTTATGCTTGACAGTGAACTTTCCATGAAAAATCTTATATCAGCCACAGTATAAACCTCATTCTTTAATTTAAAGACTATAACCAGGATAAAGCATCTGATTCCTACAGAATATCTTCCCAACGATCACCCATGCATTTGTGACATCACGTTCGGGCTACTGCAATGCTCTTTATTGTGGTCTCCCAGAAAAACTACCCCATCGCCTTCATTTGGTACAAAACGCTGCAGCAAGGTTTCTAATTGGCCAGCCAAAATTTTGCCATGTAACACTCTCTGCTCTGGCTGCCAATAAAATGGTGCATACTATTCAAGATAGGCCTGCTATCCTGATCAGGGACAAAGCTATTTAAAAGAATTACTGGTGTCCTATGTCCCAGCTCATACCCAGAAGCTAAAAGTGCCAAGAATGCACAAAAAATGTGGTTTGCAAGGTTTAAGCCATGCTGCCCCATCTCTATGGAACACTCTCCCAAGCACAGTGAAAGAAGCCACTTCTCTGGACTTTCCAAAGATTTAAGACCTACCTCTTTACACAAGGCTTTCAGGAATCAAATCTATAACTTCTAACCCTCTTATGTAAATATCCCATCTGTAAAGCGTTTCGAGTCTAACCTGGAAAAAAGTGATATATAAGTTGCTGCTGTTGTTATTATTATTATATGGCCAAAAGTATGTGGACACCCCTACTAATTACTGAGTTCGGGTGTTTCAGCCACACCCATTGCTAACAGGTGCATAAAATCCAGCACATAGCCATGCAATCTCCATAGACAAATATTAGCAGTACAGTGGATCGTACTGAAGAGCTCAGTGACTTTAACCCCTTAAGGACAAGACCATTTTTCAATTTCTTTCCCTTAAGATCCAGGGCTATTTTTACATTTCTGCGGTGTTTGTGTTTAGCTGTAATTTTCCTCTTACTCATTTACTGTACCCACACATATTATATACCGTTTTTCTCGCCATTAAATTGATTTTCTAAAAATACCATTATTTTCATCATATCTTATAATTTACTATAAAAATTTTTATAAAATATGAGTAAAAAATGGAAAAAACACACACTTTTTCTAACTTTGACCCCCAAAATCTATTACTCATCTACAACCACCAAAAAACACAGATGCTAAATAGTTTTTAAATTTTGTCCTGAGTTTAGAAATACCCAATGTTTACATGTTCTTTGCTTTTTTTGCAAGTTATAGGGCAATAAGTACAAGTAGCACTTTGCTATTTCCAAACCACTTTTTTTCAAAATTAGTGCTAGTTACAGTGAGACACTGATATCTTTCAGAAATCCCTGAATATCCCTTGACATGTAAATATTTTTTTTTAGAAGACATCCCAAAGTATTGATCTAGGCCCATTTTGGTATATTTCATGCCACCATTTCACCGCCAAATGAGATCAAATAAAAAAAATTGTTCACTTTTTCACAAATTTTTTCACAAACTTTAGGTTTCTCACTGAAATTATTTGCGAACAACTTGTGCAATTATGCCATAAATGGTTGTAAATGCTTCTCTGGGATCCCCTTTGTTCAGAAATAGCAGACATATATGGCTTTGACGTTGCTTTTTGGTAATTAGAAGGCCGCTAAATGCCACTGCGCACTACACGTGTATTATGCCCAGCAGTGAAGGGGTTAATTAGGGAGCATGTAGGGAGCTTCTAGGGTTAATTTTCTATCTATCTGGTTCTTGTAAAGCGCGGCTATTCACCCGTAAGGGTCTCAAGGCGCTGAGGGTTGCAGTTCAGTCGAAGAGCCAGATCTTGAGGTCCTTTCTGAACTTAGTTAGGGCGGTAGCTTGTCTGAGGTGCAGCGGGAGGGTGTTCCAAGTCTTGGCTGCCAGGTGAGAGAAGGATCTGCCTCCCGCTGTGGTTTTTCTGATGCGGGGGATGACTGCGAGGGCTTGGTCGGCCGATCGAAGTTGTCTGGCAGGGGTGTAGAAGGAAACGCGGTGGTTCAAGTATTCGGGACCAATGTTGTGGAGGGCCTTGAATGCATGGGTGAGAAGCTTGAACGTGATTCTTTTGTTGATGGGGAGCCAGTGCAGGTCCCGCAGGTGTTTGGTGATGTGGCATTGACGAGGGGTTAATTAGGGAGCATGTAGTGAGCTTCTAGGGTTAATTTTAGCTTTAGTGTAGTGTAGTAGACGACCCCAAGTATTGATCTAGGCCCATCTTGGTATATTTCATGCCACCATTTCACCGCCAAATGCGATCAAATGAAAAAAAAAACGTAAAATTTTTCACAATTTTAGGTTTCTCACTGAAATTATTTACAAACAGCTTGTGCAATTATGGCACAAATGGTTGTAAAAGTTTCTCTGGGATCCCCTTTGTTCAGAAATGGCAGCCATATATGGCTTTGGCGTTGCTTCTTGGTAATTAGAAGGCTGCTAAATGTAGCTGCGCACCACACGTGTATTATGCCCAGCAGTGAAGGGGTTAATTAGGGAGCTTCTAGGGTTAATTTTAGTTTAGTGTAGTAGACTACCCAAAGTATTGATCTAGGCCCATTTTGGTATATTTCATGAACAATCGGAACAGCCAATAGAACGCGAGTTCAATCTGATTGGCTGATTGGATCAGCCAATCGGATTGAACTTGAATCTGATTGGCTGATTCCATCAGCCAATCAGAATTTTCCTACCTTAATTCCGATTGGCTGATAGAATCCTATCAGCCAATCGGAATTCGAGGGACGCCATCTTGGATGACGTCCCTTAAAGGAACCGTCATTCGTCGGGAAGTCGTTGGCCAGGATGGATGTTCCGCGTCGGCAGGATGAAGATGGATCCGGAAGAAAGAAGATTGAAGATGCCGCTTGATAGAAGACTTCAGCCGGATGATGGATCTCTTCAGCCCCCGCTTGGATCAAGACTTCAGCCGGATGATGGACCTCTTCAGCCGGATGATGGACCTCTTCAGCCCGATGATGGACCTCTTCAGCCCGATGATGGACCTCTTCAGCCCGATGATGGACCTCTTCAGCCGGATGATGGACCTCTTCAGTCCGATGATGGACCTCTTCAGCCCCAGCTTGGGCTTGGATGAAGACTTCGGAGCCTCTTGTGGACGGATCGGTGATACCCGGCGTGGTGAAGATAAGGTAGGGAGATCTTCAGGGGCTTAGTGTTAGGTTTATTTAAGGGGGGTTTGGGTTAGATTAGGGTTATGTGGGTGGTGGGTTTTAATGTTGGGGGGGTTGTATTTTTCTTTTACAGGCAAAAGAGCAGAATTCTTTGGGGCATGCCCCGCAAAAGGCCCTTTTAAGGGCTGGTAAGGTAAAAGAGCTTTTCAATTTTTATTTTAGAATAGGGTAGGGCATTTTTTTATTTTGGGGGGCTTTGTTATTTTATTAGGGGGCTTAGAGTAGGTGTAATTAGCTTAAAATTGTTGTAATATTTTTATAATGTTTGTAAATTATTTTTTTATTTTTTGTAACTTAGTTCTTTTTTATTTTTTGTACTTTAGTTAGTTTATTTAATTGTATTTATTTGTAGGTATTTTATTTAATTAATTTATTGATAGTGTAGTGTTAGGTTTAATTGTAACTTAGGTTAGGATTTATTTTACAGGTAATTTTGTAATTATTTTAACTAGGTAGCTATTAAATAGTTATTAACTATTTAATAGCTATTGTACCTAGTTAAAATAAATACAAAGTTGCCTGTAAAATAAATATTAATCCTAAAATAGCTACAATATAATTATTATTTATATTGTAGCTATATTATGGTTTATTTTACAGGTAAATATTTAGCTTTAAATAGGAATAATTTATTTAATAAGAAATCATTTATTTCGTTAGATAAATTTTTTTATTTACCTTAGGGGGGGGTTAGGGTTAGACTTAGCTTTAGGGGTTAATACATTTATTAGAGTAGCGGTGAGGTCCGGTCGGCAGATTAGGGGTTAATACTTGAAGTTAGGTGTCAGCGATGTTAGGGAGGGCAGATTAGGGGTTAATACTATTTATTATAGGGTTATTGAGGCGGGAGTGAGGCGGATTAGGGGTTAATAACTTTATTATAGTAGCGGTGAGGTCCGGTCGGCAGATTAGGGGTTAATAATTGTAGGTAAGGTAGCGGCGACGTTGGGGGCGGCAGATTAGGGGTTAATAAATATAATATAGGGGTCGGCGGTGTTAGGGGCAGCAGATTAGGGGTACATAGGGATAAGTAGTTTGCGGCGGTGTCCGGAGCGGCAGATTAGGGGTTAAAAGTGTAATGCAGGGGTCAGCGATAGCGTGGGCGGCAGATTAGGGGTTAATAAGTGTAAGGTTAGGGGTGTTTAGACTCGGGGTACATGTTAGGGTGTTAGGTGCAGACTTAGGAAGTGTTTCCCCATAGGAAACAATGAGGCTGCATTAGGAGCTGAACGCTGCTTTTTTGCAGGTGTTAGGTTTTTTTCAGCTCAAATGGCCCCATTGTTTCCTATGGGGGCATCGTGCATGAGCACGTTTTTGAAGCTGGCCGCGTCCGTAAGCACCGCTGGTATTTAGAGTTGCAGTGGCGGTAAATATGCCTGTACGCTCCCTTTTTGGAGCCTAACGCAGCCATTCTGTGAACTCTAAATACCAGCGGTATTTAAAAGGTGCGGGGGGGAAAAAAGCACGCGTAGCTAACGCACCCCTTTGGCCGCAGAACTCTAAATCTAGGCGTAAATAAATGCTATATAGAATGATGCATTCAAAGAAAAGATTAGACTGAGAATAACGTAGATGTATTTTTAAAGTTTAATTATCTGTTTAAATAGTGACAAAATAAGTGTAAAGTTTTAAGGTCTATAAAACAGTGGGAGCTGCCATATTGTAACTTAGGTTCTCTGCTGTGGCCAATTAGAGACAGTTATAGATAGGTCACTAGAGTGTGCAGCCAATAGCTGTGTGGTATATAGCAGTGTTCTGCACTTCCATTTCTAACAGGAACTGAAAAGCTAACAATTTCAGAATGGAATTACAGGAAAAGGGACAAAATAAATAATGAAAGTACATTGCAGAGTGGTTTTTATATATACGATTTATCATTTTATATTACCGTCTTAAAGTGTTTAATGTTCCTTTAAAGGGACACTGAACCCAAATTTTTTCTTTTGTGATTCAGATAGAGCATGACATTTTAAGCATCTTTCTAATTTACTCCTATTATCAAATGTTCTTTATTCTCTTGGTATCTTTATTTGAAATGCAAGAATGTAAGTTTAGATGCCGGCCCATTTTTGGTGAACAACCTGGGTTGTCCTTGCTGATGGTAGATAAATTCATCCACCAATCAAAAACTGCTGTTCAGAATTATGAACCAAGAAAAAAGCTTAGATGCCTTCTTTTTTATATAAAGATAGCAAAAGAACAAAGAAACATTGATAATAGGAGTAAATTAGAAAGTTGCTTAAAATTGTATGCTCTATCTGAATCACGAAATATTTTTTTTGGGTTCAGTGTCCCTTTAATGACCACAGTTTTAGACTAGGATGTCCAACAAGCTCATATAGGAGTGATCAGGTTTTCTGATCATTTTGGCTATATAGTATATGTTTTATATGAAGGATTTTGAATAAAGGATGTTGTTTTATTGTAATTACTCCATAATAGTGTTATGTGAAGGAAGATGCAATTGTTTTGTCATCCAGGCCAAAGGTCATATAATATAATCCCACAACGTGTCAAAACAGAAGAGGGTCAGTGATAGAAGATTCAGTTCAAAGGCAGCAAACAAAAGCAGGTCATACTAGCAGAGCTCAGCAACAGGTCATGCTGGCATCTAAGATACAATGGGCAGGTCATACTAGCAGAGCTCAGCAACAGGTCATACTAGCAGAGCTCAGCAACAGGTCATACTAGCAGAGCTCAGCAACAGGTCATACTAGCAGAGCTCAGCAACAGGTCATACTAGCAGAGCTCAGCAACAGGTCATGCTGGCATCTAAGATACAATGGGCAGGTCATACTAGCAGAGCTCAGCAACAGGTCATACTAGCAGAGCTCAGCAACAGGTCATACTAGCAGAGCTCAGCAACAGGTCATACTAGCAGAGCTCAGCAACAGGTCATGCTGGCATCTAAGATACAATGGGCAGGTCATACTAGCAGAGCTCAGCAACAGGTCATGCTGGCATCTAAGATACAATGGGCAGGTCATACTAGCAGAGCTCAGCAACAGGTCATGCTGGCATCTAAGAGACAATGGGCAGGTCAGGTACAAACAAAGTTAAGTTTTGACTTTCATATTCAACTGAACCCCTATAGATTTCCTTTAAAGGGACATGAAACCCATTTTTTTCACAATTTGCATAGAACATACCATTTTAAACAAATTTCCAATGTACTCCTATTATTAAAGTTACTTCATTCTCTTGGTATCCTTCGTTGAATAATCAGCAATGCACTTCTGAGAGCTAGCTAAACACATCTGATGAGCCAATAACATGAGGCATATGTGTTCAGCCACCAATGAGCTGATAGCTTAAAGGGACAGTATACACCAATTTTCATATAACTGCATGTAATAGACAGTACTATAAAGCATAATATGCACAGATACTGATATCAAAATCCATTTATAAACTGTTTAAAAACTTACTTAGAACGAAGCTCCAAGTTTAGCACTGTTGAAAAGGTTAGCTGGAAAACCTACTAAAAGTGGGTGTATTATTTAAAAATAAGCAAAACAATACATTTATTAAAAAAAAAAAAGAAGCTGTATGGGCTATATAAATGGATCATCTACAAAACATTTATGCAAAGAAAAATCTAGTGTATAATGTCCCTTTAATATGTTGTTTTATTGCCATTAGTAACGCTTGGGGCAGGCTGCACCAAGACCAATATTATCTTTAGCTGATTACTGTGTTGAAAGAAAGGTGTCGAAAAAGTGCCCTTCTCTGTGTCTTGGGATAGGAGAGAGGGGCTTTAGTTGCCAGCTGACATCAATAAACACCAGAGACCCATCCCTTAATAATGAGGTCTGATGGAACAGCCGGGTGTTGCATGGGATGGTTATATAGTGGAAAGGACGCACCCGCGCACAGATGGGAGGGACGAGTGTTATGACAGCTGGGGGGAAAGTATGCTCAGCACAGCAATATTGTATAAGAAAAGTGATTTTTATCTTTAGATGTTTGGATAAATTAAATCCACCAGATAGGATGGAAATGGCATCAGATGACTTCACCGGCATGAGCCTGAGTGTGCTGGCGTCCTGTGACACAGATAATGAGGGCGAGGGTGTAGCTGTGAGGGGGATATGGGCCAGGGGGGCTTTATAAATGTGATCAAACATGCACATTCCTAGGAAATGATGTCTTGATTACTACAGCAACTGGTGTAGAATTAGCTATCCATGGGTATCCACTGCTATTTGCTGTCTCAGTTTACAAATCTTTGTTTTGTTTTAATGTTTCAGTGGGTTTGAATCTCAGATTTGTTATATCTGGCAAGAGACTACTGCTGTTCTTCAGCTGTGAAAAGAAACTAGTACCTAGAATTGGCTCCTAATTTTCAAAATTCCTACGTGAAGGGCTCAACTGGACTTTTCATGGAGTTATCAGATTTAAAAGCATTAAATACACAGAAATCACTCATATGAGAAGGTTTTAAATAATAATGATGCAACAATAAACCTCACATTGGTATTTCAATCAATTAGGTAATTATTTGGTAGCAGATTTTTGCTTTCTTTTTAGATATTAATTTTCAGCTTTGACCTCTTAAAAACCTTTTTTTCACCTCTTTTGAACAGCATATCTCGTCTGTTTGCACAGCTTTTCTCATGGGTACATTTTTTGTGAGCGCTTCGTTATGTTAAAGGAACATGAACCCCAACATTTTTTCTTCATGATTCCAAAAGAACATACAATTTTAAACAACTTTCCAATTTACTTCTATTAACTACTTTGCTTAGTTCTCTGTGTTGAAAAGCAAACGTAGGTAGGTTTGGAAACTATAAGCTAGCTGCTGATTGGTGGCTGCACTTATATGCCTCTTGGTATTGGCTTACTGATGTGTTTAGCTAGCTCCCAGTAGTGCAGTGCTGCAATTTCAACAAAGTAAACCAAGAGAATGAAGCAAAATTGATAGCTGTAAATTGGAAAGTTTTTTTTTTTTTTGTTCTTTTTAAATATGTGCTCTATTTAAATCATGAAATTAACCTTTTGGGTTTCATATCCCTTTAATTAAAAAACCCCCACTTGTTTTTTGTTTATTAAATAAAAAATAATTCAAAGCTCAAATAAAACTTGTGATTAAATTAACGCTAGCCAATAGAGATTCCATATGCAAATACTCTGCAAAATCCTGAGATATTGGGGAAAATTTGGGGAAATTGTAATTTTGCTATAGGCCAGTAAAACAATCAAAATATATGTTCAGTCAAAATGTACATGCCCTATGCTAGCTCCTGCCCAGTGTGCATCCACAAATGTGTATATATGTATGTATGTGTATATATATATATATATATATATATATATATATATATATATATATATATATATATATATATATATATGAGAGAAGCGCTCAACCTGGGAACAAACCATAGCATAATAGCTTGTTCTATGGCTAGTTACCACCCTAGAAGCAGCCTCTTTTTGCTCAATATGTGCCTTTCACGGAGAAGAACTTTCCTGTAGCATATCAGTCTGATTCTGACTTCACAGTACAGTCCAGCACCGAAATACCAGGCAATCCCTCTCTGAACGAGAGAAACGGCAAAACCCCAGACGAGAGGAATTGCCTGGTATTTCGGCGCTGGACTGACCGTAATAGGCGGGATCAGACTGATATACTACAGGAAAGTTCCACTCTGTGAAAAGCATTACTGGGCTAAAAAGTTGCACCCAGGTGGTAAATCGCCATAGAACAGGCTAACAATGCTATTGAGCCAGTTGTTCATTCCTGTGAGTGCACTTCTCTCTGTATGTATTTAGTCTCTGTGACGGATACCCCGGCTACCCCGACTGGGTAGCTCCGCCAAACGGGTCCTGCTTCCTCCCTGCTGACTGCAGCTATGTAGCTGGCAAGTGACCACAGCCTGTAGCCACCCCTGATGCCCGACAGCACCTGTACTCAGGGTCCCACCCTGTGGCAGACTCCAGCTACCCAGACTAGGTAGCTCTGCCAGAGTGTCCTTCCTCTGCCTGGAACAGGCTGCTATGTAGCCCAGGAAAGTGATTTCTATGTAGCCCAGGAAAGTGATTCTAGCAGGAGCCCACCTAAATGACTAGACAGACTAGCATTCAGGTGAAATAAGAACTGACTTTATAGAGAAAAACACACATCTTTTATACACACACTTATCTTGATAAGAACAAAAGACAATGCCACAGTTTTCCCGCCATTCCCGCCCCTCCAGACTGACCGGCACCTCCATAGCTACCATAGTCCCACAGAATCCCAGGACACAGTGGTGATGGTTTTGGGGTGATCCCGGGGGAGCAGTGGCACTTCCAGGATACCGGAGATACAGCCCGTTGAAGTTATGGGGGTAGGGGTGTCCAAAACCCCCGGTTCCCAAAGCAGCTCCCCTCCGGTAATTCCCCCACCTCTTGCCCTCACTAGGGGCTACTAATCCCCGAAAGAGCAGAGCTCTGGTGCACATGGTTGCTGGAGCGACCAGGGTTAAAGTTAGCGGGTGTCCTGCTGTCCTGTGGCCGACCGGGAGTTCCAGGAGCCCGGAAAGCCTGAGACGGGTTAGGCGGGTGTCCGTTGTGAGGCGGCCGACTGAGAGTTCCAGGACCCCAGCCAGCCTAGGAGGGTTTTCCAGGTCATAGACCAGCTCTTCCCTAAACAAGACAAAACCATGCAAACAAATGCTTCCAGAGTTTGTGGTTGCTCTGAGGAGCCCAAAACCACTGAGAAACAAATGGGGTGAGGTTGTAGGGGGGTGGGGGGTAGCCTTAGCTGTCTGGTATCTGTGACAGTCTCCCTATGGGCCTCGTCAGTGAGGTGTAGCCATATCCCTCTGGGGTTGCTGTGTTCCTTGTTCAGAGAGTAATTGCCTGGTATTTCGGCTCTGGACTGACCGTAATAGGCGGGACCAGACTGATATACTACAGGAAAGTTCCACTCTGTGAAAAGCATTACTGGGCTAAAAAGTTGCATCCAGGTGGTAAATCGCCATAGAACAGGCTAACAATGCTATTGAGCCAGTTGTTCATTCCTGTGAGTGCACTTCTCTCTCTATGTATTTAGTCTCCCTAAGGGAAAAAGGGGCAACCAGTCGTGAACTCCTTGCTCAGTGTGCTTAGAGGAATACTGCTACACCTCACTGACGAGGCCCAATGAAGGCCGAAACGATCGTCTGGGGTTGCTGTGTTCCTTGTTCAGAGAGGAATTGCCTGGTATTTCAGCGCTGGACTGACCGTAATAGGCGGGATCAGACTGATATACTACAGGAAAGTTCCACTCTGTGAAAAGCATTACTGGGCTAAAAAGTTGCACCCAGGTGGTAAATCGCCATAGAACAGGCTAACAATGCTATTGAGCCAGTTGTTCGTTCCTGTGAGTGCACTTCTCTCTGTATGTATATGTATGTGTGTGTGTGTGTGTGTGTGTGTGTGTGTGTATATATACATATATATGCTTGTATTTGGATATATATATATATATATATATATATATATATATATATATATATAGTACAGAGAAAGTGGCACTCACCATCAAATCAGCTGCATGGTGCACTGCTGCAATAGGATTGTGCACAGTCCCAGTATCCCAAACCTGGCCAGGGATAAATGATGATACTGGAAAAGCAGGCAACACAAGATCCAATTCAAAACAAAGTCTTTTAATCCACAAGTAGAGACAAATAGGGCCTTAACCCATAATGTTTTGGTTCTAGCTAGAACCTTTCTCAAATGGAGGCCGTGAAAGACATAAGTGCCAAGACAAACCCACCATTATATACCCAAAATACACATAATCAATAAATTCCCACATCAGCTCATCACATCCAGAGAGAGTATGCCACAAACACGGAAGCCGCCGCCGCACCAACCAATGACGTCATAAACTGCTGCCGATGTAAACACAGGCAACAGGTGAGTCATCATGGTAACGGAGTAAAGACCGTAAAACACTGCTCTAAACACAGAATAGCATGTTCTGATGGTGACCAGGTAAGGAAATTACAAAACTCAAAGTGAAAAACAATTAATCACATATCATAAAGAATACAATATTACATAATGATAAATACGCAATCATTATAAAAAATAAAAGATGTACATAGCGCAATTTTTAAGGCAGAATAATGGTTATACATGAATATATGCTGCACAAATAGCGAGTCAGGGATAATCTATACACACTGGTATCAATGTCTTACCCAACCAGACTACATATAAATTGCCAAATAGATAACATTAATATTTGCATAGGGCTTCAAGACCCATGGAATAGGTAGAAATTTATGAAAAGATAGAGGAGGTTCCCGCAGTCAATTGCATCACGTATACCAACACCCAAAGTCAATCATGGTATTAAGGCCCTTTGGGGCAACCGGGTCAAAGTCATAAATCCATTTGCTTCAAGGCGTAGTAGGGTCAGTGCCCTATCAACCCCATGGCCTCTATTTAACAAGGTCTGGTGGACCTGATCCGACAGTGCGGATCAGGTCCGCCAGACCTCGCTCAATGCGGAGAGCAATACGCTCTCCGTATTCAGCATTGCAGCCAATCGGCCGACAGCAGGGGGGGTGTCAATCAACCCGATCTTACTCGATCGGGTTGATTTCCGGCGATGTCTGTCCGCCTGCTCAGAGCAGGCGGACAGGTTATGGAGCAGCGGTCTTTGTGATTGCTGCTTCATAACTGGTGTTTCTGGCGAGTCTGAAGACTCGCCAGAAACACAGGCCGTCAAGCTCCTTTCAGAGCTTGATAGATTGGCCCCCATGTCTCAATCGAGGGACATGGTCAATGAGTATGGTTCTCAGTAATGATACAGAGTGGCCCGCTTGCAGGAAATGTCTCGCGACAGGTTGTTCTGACTTGCCTTTATCAATGGCTTGGCGAATTGCTGACTTGTGGTTCGCCAGCCGTTCCCTAAAGATGGTCACAGTTTTTACTATGTTATATAGTGAACACGGACAAATGATGGCGTAAACCACAAATTCCGAGGTACACGTCAATCTGTGTTTAATGGCATATTTCCTGTTAGTGTGCGGATGATGGAAACTGTTGCCAGTCACCATGCTGTTGCATGTGACACAATTACCACATCGATAACAGCCTTGTTTAGCTTTGGGTAACCAGGATTTGCTCTCATAACAGTGTGTGGGATCATTGAGTACAAGTAGATCACATAGATTTTTAGACCCCTTATATACCATCCTGGGAGGTGGCAGGTCATAGAAGGGTAGACTGGTATCCTTGGACATTACTTTCCAGTTGTCCTTAATGGTTTCTGCTACCACCTTTGAACCCGGAGTGAAAGTAGTCACGAAATTCAATTGCTGATCATCCTTCTTTTGTGTTTTCCTCACACATGTGCATTTTGTTTTGTTACAAATCGAAATTTGGACGAATTTGTCAAATTCGGAGCTTTGGATTGATTCGAATTTCCAAATTACCCTAGCAACAAAACTAAACTAATCCGAATGCATTTGTAACGAATAAATCAGATTTATTTGTTACATTCGAATGGCCATGGACTAATCACAATTACACTAGTATTGTACAGTATATTAGGTTATATCATTCTGCTAGCTCTGTGCAGGGCACATTATGTAGCTGGTACCTGTGAGGTTGGCACTTAGGTGGGAAGTGTTGTGTATCTCTGCTAGCTTTGTGTATATTGTGTAGCTGGTACCTGTGAGGTTGGTACTTATGTTGAATCAGATGGGTTACACCTAATATACAGTACATAATACTAGTCTAATACACAGCACATCCCACCTAACACATACCGAACTTCTGAATTTACTAATCGAATCCGAACCGAATACATCCGAATTTATTTGAATCCGAATGAATCCGAAACAAATACATTTGAATGTATCCAAATTCAAATCGATTCAAAAACGAAATTAGAAAAAATCTGAATATGTCCGAAATAAAGCGAAACTTATTTCTCCCCCGTGCACAAGTCTAATATATATAGAGCAGTACACTCTTGTGCTCAGCTTGGGTTATTTTTAGACCTAAGGGGGTGCTTAGAAATATTGGCACAAGGCTACATATGAATGGATGTACTGGTGGGTACTCTTTATTCTTACTACTAGACAAATGATGTATAAAACAGATCCTACTTCATGGATGAAATGCTTCTGCTTAGGAAATGCTGGTGATTGGTGGGGTTGTGCTGTTGCTGATTGGTTCGCTGGTTGTTCACTGCTCAGGACCAGCAGTTCTCTGTAATTTTGTTTCTTTAGCTGTCACAGGGCTAGCTGGCTGCCTGGCAGGGGGGAAGGGGTCAAAGCGACATTCTGAAAAAAAAATGCATACTATTATTAAAGGGACATGAAACCCCAAATGTTTCTTTTATGATTCAGATAGAGCATACAATATTAAACAAATTTGCAGGATCAGCAATGCACTACTGGGAGCTAGCTGAACACATCAGTAAACCAATGACAAGAGGCATATATGTGCAGCCACCAATCAGCAGCTAGCTCCCAGCTCCTGAGCCTACCTAGCTATCCTTTTAACGAAGGATTCCAAGGAAACAAAGTAAATTAGATATCAGAAATAAATTGCAAAGTTGTTTAAAAGTGCATGCTCTATCTGAATCCTGAAAGAACATTTTGGAGTTTCATGTTCCTTTAAGGGGCATTCAAACTTCTTTCTATGGTTAACAGATCACTGATGGTGGTTTTGGACAGTGGACCTCATTACATGACACTCACACTTATGCTAAAGATAAATAGCTGCCATGAAAATTAGATTGTATTTACATTTTTAGTTAAAAATACACTAAAAATTAGTTTCATGATTCAGATATTCATACAATTTTTAATAAAATGTTTACAATTTACTCCCATTATCAATATTTCTACATTCTCTTGGCATCCTTTTCTTGAAAAGCAGGTAGTTAAGCTCAGGAGCGTGCATTTGGAGCACTAAAAGGCAACAGTTTATCAAGAATACTTTTAACAGTGTTTTATATTTTCAAGAGCACTAAATGCTGCCATGTATAGATCCAGACACGTGCACACTGCTCACCTATGTGACCTCCAACAAAGAATACCATGAGAACAAAAGTACATTTCATAATAGAAATAAACTGGAAACTGTTTTTCTGAATCACAATAAAAGATCAATTCTGGGTTTCATGTCCCTTTATTACATTTAATTTAATTGCAAATACTACTCAAATTTACAAACGTTGGCTCAAATACACGTTTAATGATCTAATGAGAAATGTGTAACTGATTTTCAATTACAAATGACTTGTGTCTGGGTGTTGCTAAGGATCATAATCTAATTTGTACTTTATCTTTTTATTTAACTCCATTAAGGGAGGTTATACATATAGTTAGGGCATTACGTTTTTCACATTACTGGTCCAAGCTAACAAATTAAAGGAACAGTCAAGTCAAAATTAAACCTTTATGAGTCAGATAGAGCACAGAATTTTAAACAACTTTCCAGTTCACATCCATTATCTAAATATGCACAATCTTTTTTTATGTACACACTTTCTGAGACACCAACTCCTACTGAGCATGTGCAAGATTCACAGTACATACATATATTCATTTTGTGATTGGCTGATGACTGTCACATGGTGCATTATCAAGGAAAATGTAAGAAATTTTGACATTTGTTAGAAAAAATAATATACTACTTATTTGAAATTCAAACTGTGTTCTTGCATTGTATTTTTATTATGCATGGTTGATTGTTATTCCACTGTGTTCAGTGGTCCTTGAAGCAATGTCATTTTTGCACCAGAATGTGACTTTTAGTATGTTACTTTACATGGCAAATAAATATTGCAGAGAATAATATAATTTTATATCATTACCCATAAACCCACCACTGTCCTGATATCACCCATCTGTCTTCGTGTTGCGCATCTGGCTTTGCTCCGCATCAAGGGCTCTTCAAACTGAAGGTGTTTATATTGCTTTTGCCGGGAGAGTACATTTATATAAATTTGTATAATTTCCTGTATTTCACAGCCAAGCATGTTCACCAATATCCAGATGTCACAATCTCGTTTAGTTTTCACAGCCCACTGAGCGGTGTCAATTACACATGACGTAGCGAGATGGAGTCCGGGAAAATAGAGCACACTCAACCTGGCATGCAATTCCAACATTTTAAGGCCACTTTCTATTTATCTCACAGCTAGTTAAAAAACTATTTATCTGGTTAAAAAAAACTAACTAGATATTATTCACACTGAACAAGCAAAGTAATGGTCTGAAGAGCAAATGCAATGGTTAAACACCAACATATATTCTTTTGTAGTAATACAATGGGAAACTGCATGGACCTTAAAATAAACCTTTAAATGGTTAAAATAAATGACTATTTAACTCCAGTTTCAAAACAAACTCTCCAAAAATAGATTTTCTATTTAAGGGAATGTCTCTTGTGTGTAATTTTTGCTAGGGATTAATCTGTACTAAGTGAGTCACAATGTACAGTCATTATGGAATACCTGGAAATAGTCTGTTTTTGTTGGATGCAGTTAGATTTTTTTAATAATTAAAAGGACATTAAACACTAAGGGCGAGATTACGGGTGGAGCGCAAAATATCACTAATTTGCGCTCCACTCTTTAACACCAGCGCACACAACATAAGAACCTAGCACATGAAAGAGGGTAAATCGCGTAGCGATGGGTAGCAGATATTAAATATATATGTATTTATTTAAGCATATACATATATATTTACAGGGAACACACAGTTCCCCATAGACCACAATGTAAAGGTACTTTTCAGTACAAAAAAAAATTCTAGCACCCCACACTCGCCAACTTTAACCCCTAAAAAATGTTTATTGCATTTTTTTATTTTAAAAAAAAAAAGATACATTTTTTTAAATAAAAAACTACAATATACTTTTATTTTTGGGGCAATTGGGGGATATTTTGAAAATTACCCAGAGATCTGATCCCTGGTTAATTTTCGGAGAGCTAAATGCTACCGTGAGCTCACGGTAGACATAACCAGCCACTTGTAATGGCTGGTTATTTACTGCATGTTCGTAAATATGCAAATTTGCCTCTTTACGGGTGCACAAGGCCACTTGTAATCTAGCCCTAAATAAATGATAGCTATAATGATGTATTCAAATTAATAATATGCTAATGTGTTTTAAAATTATATTAGTTTAATTAGAAAAAAAACAGGTGTAAAGTTTTAGTGCCCATAAAACAGCAGATGCGGCCATGTTGTAACCTAAGTTTCCTTCTCTGCTTAGGTCCATTAGGGAAAGCTAAAAATGGATGACTAGAGTGTACAGCCAATGACTGTGTGGAATATAGCAGAAGTTTGGAGTCAGCTCTTCCACTTTTAAATACATTGTAGAGCCGACGATTTTCAGAATTCGATTACAGGAAAAGGGGCCAAAATAAGTAACTAAAGGAAACTGCAAAGTTGTTTTACTACATACAGTTACACATTTTATATTACAATCTCAAAGTGTTTAATGTCCCTTTAAAATCAAACAGCTGGTTTAGGCACTTTGCAGGGAACAATGTCTATCTCCAGGTCCCACTTGGAGGTTGATTGAATCAGATATTTTGCATGATAAAATAAAGGATCTATTAGTAAAAAAAACTATTAGACTCACACAGGACCAGAATGTAAATATACATGTGTTTAAAACACAGAAATGCACCCACCGTTCATTGTTCAAAACAAATGCGGAAGCTACAAAAAAGGGGTGAGTGTGACCCAGGTTTTAAGAATACTGATTTAAAACTCTTACAAGATTTAAAAGAAATGAAGTAAAAAATAAATCCTCCTACATCACTTAAATATCAAGTGATGAATGGGCCTATTAACCAGGGCAAACATATGGGAGTCAGATCTGTTTTTCTAAAATCAGAGATTTATTTTAAAATCTATTCCTGACTGCAGCTACAGCCAAAACTTTGGAAATGTTATGACACACACATATACAGAACGTTATCCTTCTGCCTCTTCAAATAAAAAGTAGAAAAATAAATAAATTGCAGCACACAGTGAGAAAAAATATTCTTAAGATCGCCTCTGTATCTATTAGTATTCCATGTACAGTCTTTCTGGATCATTTGACTATGGCACACTTGACTTGGCGCACTTTCGCTTGGCACTGTTAGGGTAGATAATTTTGTGTTATTTTTTTGTACCTTTATTTTTTTTGTATGATATATGTAAATAACCTATTTTGTCATGGAATATTTTGTATGTAGCTATGGCGTGACTGTTGTTATAGCGATACACCTTACCTACGCATTTCGCTGTTATGTATTATTTACCGTTTATGAACTGCCACTAGGGCTAATTTAAAAAAAGAGCATTAGTGTTCCCCTTGCTTAGGCATAGCTCCTAATCGTTCCACATATTGTGGAATTGTCACCATTTGGTCCCGCTATCCAGTGATACCAAGGACTGCCCAGACGCCAACCATAGTCTGTCCAATTCTGCCCTCAGTTGGCTCATCCACACCCACATTTTAACTGTAACTCCACCCCCTCATATCAGTGACAGAACTGCCATTGGTGCACCAGGGCCCAAGACCTGGGGAGGCCCATTAGAGCCAGTATATATAGAGGTGGGTGCAGAATGTGTATGATCCTAATGTAGGGAGACATTTTTTTTTGCACCAGGGCCCTCTGTTTAGTAAGCCTACTTCTGCCTCATATCTTGGCACCACCCACAGAACACCTGCAGATCTGGCCAAAGCTCTCCCTAACACAGCCTAGACCTCCCAGTCCTGCGTCTGATAACTGTTCAAAGGCTTGGCTCAGGGCCCACATACCCCCAGTGAAACATGTACCACGGGTTCAAGCTTACATGCTAAAGGGTTATAAGCTATGTATAGCACCTGCACCTTCTTTATATCACTGATAAATTATATAGAATATCACTATGTATATAATTCTCTCGTGTCATTAGCACTTTCTTCTTCATATCTTACTTATCCATATACGTCCTTTCCATCTATATCCACCATTTTACATGCTGTTTGTCCCCTTTTCTTTGTAGCTTCCCTTCTCACATTACTTTGCCCCTGACATTAACTTGCTATGCCACCATTGCCCACTTACATCACCTTTGCCCTAGCCTTGCACACTAAAAAAAACTTATTAGCACCCTATTAGCTGCTCTTGTTGTACTCATATTGTGCAGCAGATTTAATTTCCTCCATATAGTTTTGGCACTTGTGGTTCTAATATAATAATGACAGATCATATTTTCCCACTCCATGTCCCACTTGGGGGTCTATATATAGCTGTGGGGGTGCAGGGTGAATTGACAGATGGCATGGGAAATCCATCTGTACGTCCAGAATAAGGCTCTTCAGCCAATACAAACATAGAGAGGCGGAGGGACAGCACAACAATACAGACATGTCCACGCAGACACACACAGCCTTTGGCATGCAGCTGAATAGTTTCATTTTTGTGGTTTGAGAAAGAGAGGAATTAATGTCTTTTTCTCAAGTAAGATACAGAGTGATCATAGCTTCATAGCAGCTGTCCAACACTCGAAAGCCCTGAAACAGATACTGACAGTCAAAATGGTTCTGACTCATTGTAAGGTTCATATTGATTATAACTCACACTTACACCCATATGTATTGTTAGAAGGGCTGAGGTTACCTGCTGAGTTAAGGGCACGGGAAAAAGGAAAGTGAGAGTCAAAAATAGAAGTACTCCAAAAACAGAGGGGAATACAGCACTCTTTTTACAAAATGATTGCAACCATTTACCAAAATACCAAAGCTCTATGGATCAAACACAAGTGAATCAATTCAATTGTCTATGCATCAAGCCCAATCAATTAAAATGATATGAAATCCAATTTTTTCATAATTCAGATAGAGCATTTAGTTTTAAAATTTTTTGCAATTTTCTTATATTATTATTTTTGCTCCATTCTCTTGGTATCCTTTAATGAAGGAGTAGAAACACATCACTGGTAGCTAGCTGAACTCATTGGTAAGACAATGACAAGAGGCGTATATGTACAGCCACCAATTAGCAGCTAGATCCCAGCTCCTGAGCCTACCTAGGTATACTTTTAAACAAAGGATACCGGGAAAACTAAGCAAATTTGCTAATTGAAGTACATTGAAAAGTTGTTTAAAATTGCATGCTCTATCTGAATAATGAATGAAGAATTTTGGGGTTCATGTCCCTTTAAACTTTTATGATTCAGATATAATATACAATAAAAAAAGTTCAGATTTAATTATTTTAACAAATGTAATTTTTCTTTGTATGCTTTTGTTGAAACTTATCTCCTTTCCAAGATAGCATACGGAGGTAGGTTCAGGAGCGTACACTATGTGCCTTCATTTATGTGTCTAGCAATGTACAAGCAACCTGTACTTGTAGCTTTAGACTGAAGTACCTTCTGCCACTCTGGTACAATACCATGGTAAACTAAGCCAGTGCTGTATAGCTAGAAGCACTGTGAAATAAAGTTATAATATGCAATATATTACAATAATGCAATAATATTTTCTGCCATCATTTACTTGAGTGTTTTGGGGCAAATTAAAGTGGAGGAGACATGTAAACACCATCAGTATGTTTCATACTCCTGTAACATACTTACTTGACTTGTCTGCTGCAAATTGTCTCTGGAATATTTTTCTATTGTTAGCTCTTAAACATAAAAAATGTGAATGTTGCTGA
The DNA here is from genome assembly GCF_027579735.1 of Bombina bombina. Lineage (NCBI taxonomy): Eukaryota > Metazoa > Chordata > Amphibia > Anura > Bombinatoridae > Bombina > Bombina bombina. The sequence continues at coordinate 26,397,631 of NC_069510.1, read as the reverse complement.
AGTATTTTGCCAGACACTAAATAAATTGCCAGCTTAGTTTTGTAATTTGTAGTATAGTGTGATGAAAACTTTATTTTACACTTTGCGGTCATTAGTTATATTTATGTAGAAAATCACAACTCCTCTCCAACACCTCTCTTACATTAAACTTGTATGATTCAGATAGAGCACATCATTTTAAAGTGAAAGCCAATCCTAGCGTTTTTGAAACTCTAGGTTTGACTATTGAAACAAATAAAGGGGGCTTTAATTCATGAAGTATAAGATACTTCATGTAGAAAGCTCCTTTATTTGTTTCAAGCGATCGCCGTTCTTAGCTCCTCAGGCAGCCCACGGCAGATCGCTGTTTGGCTTGAGAGGTGACGTTTTCACCTCTTAGCCAATAGCCGTGCAGTAAATCTGGCTTGGCACCCTCGGGAGCCAAATTTACTGCACGGCTATTGGCTAAGAGGTAAAAACGTCACCTCTTTGCAAAAATTTTTTTTGCCGTGGGCTGCTGTAGCAACTAAGAACGGTAATCGATTGAAACAAATAAAGGAGCTTTCTACATGAAGTATCTTATACTTCATGAATGAAATTCCCTTTTATTTGTTTCAATAGTCAATCCTAGTGTTTCACAAAAGCTAGGATTGCCTTTCACTTTAAGCAACATCCCAATTCACTTCCATTATATAAATATGCACAGTCTTTTTATTTGAACAGTTTCCAAGGCATCAGCTCCCACTGAGCATGGGCAAGAATTCACAGCATATGGGTATATGCATTTTGTGATTGGCTGATGGCTGTCACATGATACACTGGGAAGAAAAATGTAACTAACTCTGACATTTGTCAAAATTATCTACCGTGCATTTGAAATTCAAACAGTGCTTTTGCATAGTTTTTTAAATTATCGATTTAAGGATTATGCTATTTTAACCTCTTATAGGTGCAGATTGTTCATGCTCCACATTTTCATACTGTGTGCCGCCATCTTGGAGCTTAGGTATTATTGCGCTCTGTGACACAAGCAGTGCACAGATCAGTGATGTTGCAGCTTTCTCACGGGTTAGCGTGCATGATGCAGAGTGTAAGCCAGGTCAGTACGCATGATACAAAGCACGGGCCTTACATTTTTGCAGTGGCTGCATTCATCTATATTATTCATGTGGCCTTTTTCTATGTGTTCTGTAACTTTTAAACTGTGCATAAAAAATGTAAAGCTCCTGCTTCGTATTGTGCGCGTTAACCCGAGGTGCAGGATATAAACACGGTAACATCTGTGACTGTTCGCGACTTATGTCACGGAGCATGAATACGTCAGATCCAAGATGCCGGCGCACAGTATGTAAATGCAGGTTCCGGAGCCAGCACCTTTAAAGGCTTAAAATAAGAGAACAGCTCTGAAGGAAATGCAGAAAATCAATGTCATGGTGAGTAGTAACCATTCTGTTGAAGTTGTGTCCAGCAGTTAAATGTCCCTTTAATATGGAGTGTTATAACCTTGTTTAACTTTATTGTTACAGCTTAGTCTGATGCGTAAATTCATAAGTAATGCGGGAATAGTCATTCCATTGATATCACTATTAGTGATCGACAAATCTGTTTAAAATTTAGGAGCCAGAAAGAATATTTAGGAGCCAGATATACATGTATGAGCCAGACAGTGATATTGGTATATAGATATATGGAAAATAACCCTAAAATTTAGGAGCTAGGGATATAATCAGAATAAAGGACCTTTAGATTGATCCCTTTTAATACTCTGTTCTGATAAACAATAAAAATGGCGGATTGTGATTTGGTTGACTTCTGTAGTCGCTAACATGCAGATAATTATCAAAAGATTAATGCCATATGAGTTTAACCCTTGGAAATGGGTTAAGCAGATAGGTAAATTTGTGCTAAGGTGGCCCGTCTTTCAGCTACCCAGCAGGGAATGGTTGGTCAGCCAATAATGAGCTGTCTGCTTCCTGCTCAAAAGCTGCAATGATTACAGTTGTTTAGTAGGGCTTTACCTTTGTGTTTAATCTATTAAAGGCATAGTTATCTAGGGTTAGTAATGGAAAATGATTTGCTCTAGCAAATTAGAATTAGAGCATACTATTTTGCATTATTCTGTCCTTTTAATGAGTTCATTGGAAAACTACCCATAATGCGTATTAAAGTTGCTGACATGAGTCTGTAAGTAAACTTTATACCTCTGGTTTGTATGGTGTGTGTTCTGGGACTCCCCAGCAGGCATGCAAGGTTTAACATGCAGGGTCCACGAAAAACTTGTCTGAGGTTAGGATGTGGAAAATACCTCATACAAAATATCTTGACCTATGAATTGCCATTTTGTTGCCCAGTGAACACTGCAGAGTTGAATTATTTGTGTTTTCAGAATCCATCTCACTGCTTCCATACAGAAACAACTAACACAGGTACTCAAGGGTTAACTCTAGCTTTTAATCTTATTGGCCCAGATTTATCAAACAGTGAATGCCTGTATTTATTATAGGTTCCTGCGACTGATATTTATGAAGCAGCTGTTTAACCCTCTACTTCCTAAACCATCTCAGCCACTTAGATAGATTGCCAGCACAATAAAAGGCACTGCCAGCTCTTTTAGCAGCTACACTGTTTAAAATGCTAGTTCACAGAACATATCTAGATATGCTGCAAATGTAAAAGCTCTCATTGTCACAGTCAGTGGTGTCTTACAGAGAGGCACCTCTTGGAGGCTTAGCAATGTGTTTGGCCCGAGCACAGCGTGTAGTGGACAGGTCAAGTAGTGCAGAGGGTGAAAAACCAGAGGGGAATAACAGTTGGGGATCCCCTTTACACAGTATAATACAAGTGTAACTAAAAATGCTTCTATTCAGAATCAAAATATGTATTTCACTTGCTAATAGAATGTTCCTTTAAAGGGGCAGTAAAAACAACATTTAACTTTCATGAGTCAGATAGTGTGTCCTTTTAAACAACTTTTCAATGTACTTGTATTACCTAATTTGGCTACACATTTATGCCTTTTGTTATTGGTACACCCAATGGGCTCAGTTAGCTCCCAGTAGTGCAGTGTTGCTCCTTCAACATAGGATACCAAGAGAATGAAGCAAATTTGAAAATAGAAGTAAATTGGAAAGTTGTTTAAAATTGTATGTTTCACCTAAATCATGAAATAAAAATGTGGGTTTTTTATGTCCCTTTAATGACGTTACTGGGTTATTATTGCTACCATCTAGGCACCAGAAGTGAAATGTAACACAGTTATGGCAGTTCTACATTCTGTAACTAATTGCTATTTAGTTGAAATCTTTCTTGGAGGTCCACAGACCTGATATGGATACAATCTATATAGAAATAATATCACATAGCAGTTAATGGGGAAAACTCTTGTTTCAAATGTTACTCTGAGCCATTAAATTGTAACATTATCTCAAATAAAGAAGTATCGCACTGAGTGTTCTGTCACTCTAGGTGATTAATTCAATAAACACTTGTACAGTTTACATCTTGTTGACAGATTGCTGAAAATACCTCTTTGTGTTAACAGAATACATTACCTGCACAGCGCACACTGTGTAAGGGAGAAAAATCGTTTCGCTGATTAATGTGTTGTAGCAGGGTAACGAAATGGTGATGTACATTAAATAATGTATCCAATTAAACCACCAATATCTGCCTCCTGTTTAGTGGGCAGCATTCTGCACAGTTGTTTAGAGACATTAGATGTACAGAATATAATGATTCTGATACCTTAGATTTACCACTCAGTAATGTTTGGTTGTTGTTTTTTTTACACACAGCTGTGATTCTTAGCCAGGATGTCAGGACCTCTTGACTTGTTACAACCCCCAAATAAAAATGTCTCCATTGCTCTGAGCTGGCCCACATTTCGCCTGAAATGATGGGCGTAGAATGCAGCATCCTCTTAATAAATCTACCCCTTAGTGATCACATGATGGAAACCATCTAATCAGGGGCATTATAAAAGAGAATGACACATGTGGCCTTGTCTAGGCAACTTCTAATGTAAATTCACCTTTTGTCAGACTTAGTATATGGTGGGCATGGATTTAAACTAGTTCTGGTGAGATGTACACCAATGTCACTTTTAAGATTTGTGCTTTGGTGACTGATGTGTTCAGTTAATAATTTTGTAATTAAGATTTTATTTTTTTATTAGTCAACTATTTCATTGCAACCATAAATAAAAAAAATGTATTAATTTATTTAATAGGAATATAAGATTTCTGATATAACAGTGTGAATAGGGTTGGACTGCGACCAAAAATAGGCCAGGGCATTTAAGGGAAGAGAAGTCCACTCCTTCCCCCTTTTTATGTAATTATATATCAGATTTCACTAGTAAAATGTACTAGTTTGATTTACAAAATAAAACACTTAAAGTTTGAAACACCCCTCTGTCACTGTATTTTGTAAATTGGTTGCCATAAATATTAAAGTGGAATCTAATAAAATCCAAAACAGAAGCTATTAAAGTTTACATCTAAATAAAGAATAAATGCTTATTGCTCATCAACCTGTGTAGTTAGAGTTACTCAAAATAACAGACACCGGAGCAAGTTGGGATGCAGCAAATGAGGGTAGGACTGGCCCTGCATCATGCACAAATAATGGTGGCAATAGGACTTGGCTAAGACTACAGCCACTGGCCGATAACTAGCCCACCTGGCAAATGCTCTCTATGCCCTATGCTCTGTACAGACCTGCTCGTAATGGTTACCTCCCGAAAACAAAATTAATTCCTTATCTGTCGTGTATGCTTTCCAACAAAGAATACCAAGATGGATGGATTTATCTTCCGATTTTATAATGTAAAAAATCAAATGGCCAAAATAAAAAAAAAAAAAAAAAAAATGGCGATTACATCACAGGTTGAAGGGTCTGTATATTGATTGATCCCTTTTAATAGCGCATAGTAGAAGTGTGCACGGTTCAGCCAAATCTTTTGTATAGAATATTCAAATAGCTTAGTTTTTCGAAAATTCATTGCCCATATTATTCTGTATTCTTTTGGTTTTAATTGAAATGAATACTGAATATTTGTGAAGCATTTACATTAGATTTCATTAAATGAATGTAAATGTTATTTTACTACAGGTGAGAATTTTAAACCATTTATTAAAACTTTTATGAGTTGTTCGCAGCCCCAAATCCTCCAATCTATGTGTTTCTTTTTTCAGATGATGTATATGGAGGTGGTCTCACCAGGTCTTTTAAATAAGGGTTTCATTTTTTTTTATTTCATAGTGTCAACTCACACATTTTTTTTATAATTATGTATGTAGTCACATTTTATATGGTATCATGTGGCACTTGCACTGCTTAATAAACCTGTGTGACTTAAAGGTACATGACAGTGAAAATTAAACTCTCATGGCTCAGACAAAAACATGCTTTTTTATCAAGGTTACTTCTCCAGCTTGATATTCTTTGTTGGAAAGCATACACACATATGTCTCTTGTCAATGGCTCACCAGATGTGTTCAGCTAGCTCCCAGTAATGCTGACTTTATATGTTTAACCACATTTGCAGGTTTTAAACACACAGTTTATGCATTTTCTTTTTGGACTTTTATGTAGACATGCAGGAAGCTGTGCTGGCATTACAAACCAATGATGGGTATCACATGATAACCTCACTCCTGCCCTACACCCCAGATCTGAACCCAGGCACAATCCTATATGTACAGGTGCATAAATGACTTGCACACAGCCAGTTCATTAAGACCGATCCACTCCTACTGGGGTTGCCAATATTTTCCTTGGATTCAATAGCCAGGATACCTTTACATAGAAAGCAACAGCTGGTCCACAGCCACAAAACTGCAGAAGCCTACTTATTTTATATATTAACCAATGTGGTGCTGACAACCAGACATCTGTAATGCATTACCTTTTAAGCAATACCATTCTGCAACACAGGGGTTAAAAAGTACTTGCTCTTGTAATAAATGAGTATAACCCCCCCCCCCCCTGCTCATTTCCATCCAGACAACACTCACCAAAAACCAAAGCCTGCAGGCTGCACAATATAACCATTACCTACTAAGTCAAAAATGCTCTTTTAACAGTATATCTGCTGGGAAGTTGCATAGATTATCCTACAATGACTTGTTCCAAAACCTTAATCTCCTGCAATGTAACAAGTAAAAATAAGTTACTTTTTTTCTTTAACAGCTACATAACAATATTTTTGTAAATTGATATACTTAATGGCATTTCTTTTAAAAGATACATTACACACCTTGAGATTTGTATATAAAATGTTTAGTTTTGTGCAGTGAAACAACTTTGTAATATAATGTTTATTATTTATTTTGCCCCCCCCCCTTCATGAAATTTAATTATGGAAAATTGAGGATTTTCAAACTCCCAGAACTTGAAATGTTCCCTCCCCAACTACATATCTTTCTCTAATTGGCTTTAACAACAACTGCAAAACAATACGTTTACAGTTACTAACATTTTCACCGTGGATAGCTTTGTTGTCTGCAGACTCAAGCTTTGATTGGTTACTTCAAATAAAGCAAATGGTGTGTTTGGCTACTGAAAAACTGTTGCAGTAAAATTTGTTTTAAAAATGTTTAGACTTGGCTGATATGTCATTCTACAGCAACACAACAGACATGTCTTGTAACTACAAAGTTTTTACTGTACCTTAAAACACACAAAAAATGATTTAGACAATATGCTTTTTTGATATTTTTCGTTATTATTTGATAGTTACAGGGGCAGTAAACACTTTGAGATTTTAATATAAAATGTTTAGTCATGCGTGATAACAACTTTGCTATGTTCTCTCATTTTTTATTTTGCCCCCTTTTCGTGTAATGTAGCTCTGAAAATATCTGTTCCTAATAGACTTTAGCAGATAACAGCTGCAAAACAATGCACTTTATGCTAACATAATGGCTGTGGCTAGTCCTGTTAGCTGCTGACTCGAGCCAGTTTAACATCCCCAAATAAGGCAAGTAATTGCTGGGACACTGCACTGTAGTATATCTTTTCACTTTAATGTGTTCCCAGTTGCTTATTGTTGCTTATTGTACCAGCTTCAGAGAATTACATGTTTTGAAAATAGTTCCTTTAGGTTACTTTGTATTTGAAATTGCTGGTTTTGCTCATTGAAAGCATAAACCACTGTTCTCAAGGACTGGGCTCAGTCTGCAAAAAGAGAAGTTCTCATATTATCTTACTCTCTATACACAAAGGCAATACTTAATTGTTTGTTTTAGGTGGGGGTTTAGCAAAACCAGCCATTTTAATTGCAACAAGTAAACCTAAAATAGCAATTTCCAATTAATTTAATACTCAACAGCTGTTATACCAAGTATTGTAAACACAATAAGGGGAAAATTACAATATAATGTCCTTTTTATAGGCTATCAAAATGTGGGAGATACCTGAAAATGCCTGGGGCATGCTTTATGGAATGTGCCCATTCAGGGTGCTTTGTCTCTTAGATCTACTGAGCTTGGTGGAGAGGAATATTTAAGAAAGTCCATAAGAGGAGAAAAGACACTGCAAAGCTCGACTGTATATTTAAAAGAATAGCTTTAATCCAGGTTACAATAAAATCATTTAGGAGATAAAATCTTTAGACATAGTGAACACCACAACCCGCCTGACGCGTTTCAGCTTGTCAGCCGTAATTATAGACATAGGAGAGGAATATTTCCCAGTAGTGTCTGAACCCAACAAAAATGTCTGACCATCCTTAAAGTATGAGATGATTATTATATGTAAGTGAATCATATATGTAATGAAGCAGATTACCCAAGAAACATAGCTTTTGGCCATCTGTGATCCTTTGTATAAGGCAGAACTTACTCCTCTAAGTAAGTGTTTCTGGAGACACTGTTGTGTCAAAACTCCATAGGGTGTTTTGTACTATACAGAGGATGATCTGTAATATTGTGGTTTATCTCTAATGGCCCAGAGTGAAGTTTCCCTTTCCTGCAAGCTCCAGTACTTTATATAGGAGACATCTCATCACCCACAGGGACTGCCCCTTATTTACGATAAATCCACCAGGGCAGACCCTGCGAGGATTGGTAGCAAAAACCACATCTGATCTTCCAAAGTTTAGATCATTGGGCCCTAAGTGATATAGATGGATGATTTGTTCATGACCTGTATGAAATTTGGCAGCACTTTACAAATAAATGATGATGATAATGGTAAAATGGGACATTATTTAGAGGGTAGGTTAAAGGGTTATTGGAGAAAAGGTCACCTGTATTCACAAATATAAAAAAGATCTTTCTAGAGATTAATCATGGTCTGTAATGTAAAGGAGAAATGTAAAGGTTGGGGAGGGGGCAAGGGTTAGTGGTTAGGCTTAGGTTAAGGATGAGAGGGTAGGCTTAGGTGAGGGATGGGCTTAGGTGATGGATGATGGAGTGTTCTCAGGTGACGTTTAAGGGGTTGGTTCAGTAGACAAGTATGAGGAGCTAGACTCATGAATAGGGATAGCTTAAAGAAAGGATAAGGGGTTGGGCTTAGGTGAGGTTTGAGGGACAGGGTTCAGGTGAAGGATGAGAGGGTAGGCTCTGGTAAAGGATGAGAGATAGGCTTAGATAAAAAATAAAGCGGTAGGATCAGGTTAAGGGTGAAAAGATAGACTTAGGTGAAGGATGAAGCAAAATGCTTAGGTAAAGGATGAGAGTGTAAGCTCAGGTGAAGAAAGAACAATAGACTCAGGTGAAGGGTGAAGTGGTAGGCTCATTCAATGGATGAAGGGGTAGGCTCAGGCGTAGGATGAAGTGGTAGGCTCAGGTCATGGATGAAGGGATAGGCTCGGGTGATGGATGAAGGATCGGGTAAAGGAAAGGAAGCTGTAGGTGTAGGATGAAGGGGTAGGCTCAGGTGAAAGATTAAGTGGTATGCGCAGGTGAAGGATGAGAGGGTAGGCTCAGGAGAAGGTGAATGGGGTATGCTCAGGTGAAGGATGAAGGGATAGGCTCAGGTAAAGGATGAGAGGGTGGATGCAAGTGAAGCATGAAGGGGTAGGCTTAAATGAAGGATGATAGAGAGGGCTTAGGTTAAGATACGCGTGTATGCTCAAGTATATTATGAAGAGGTAAATGTGTAGGATTAAGGGGTAGACTCAGGTATAGAATAAAGGGATAGGCGCAAGTGAAGCATGAAGGGGGTAGGCTTAAGAGAAGAATTATTGGGTAGGCTCAGGTATAGCATAGGCTTAGCTGAAACATAATAGAGAGGTCTCAGGTAAAGATAAGAGTGATGGCTCAGGTCTAGTATGAAGGGGAAGGTTTAGGTGTAGAATTAGGGGGTAGGTTCATGTGTAGCATGAAGGGGTAAGCTCATGTGTAGAATGAAGGGGTGGGCACAGGTGTAGAATGAAGGGGTGGGCACAGGTGTAGAATGAAGGGGTGGGCACAGGTGTAGAATGAAGGGGTGGGCACAGGTGTAGAATGAAGGGGTGGGCACAGGTGTAGAATGAAGGGGTAGGCTCAGGTGTAGAATGAAGGGGTAGGCTCAGGTGTAGAATGAAGAGGTAGGCTCAGGTAAAGCATGAAGGGGTAGGCTCAGGTGTAGAATGAAGGGTTAGGTTCAGGTAATGGGTGGTCTCAGGTTAAGTATAACTGATTGGCTCAAGAGAGCCATGGGCTCAGTTGAAGAATGAGGGGGTAGGATCATGTGAAGGGGTGGACTTAGGGGAAGAATGAGGGGTTGGGCTCAGGTGAGGGGCTGGACTTGGGTGAGGCACTGACCTTAGGTGAGAGCTGAAGTTTGAGGTATCATAATGGCTAGTTGAAATATTTTTCCCTTACAGTGAGCTGCTGACCTGTATTAGGGGAACAGAGATGTAGTCTGGGCTGTGAGAGAGGGTCTATGGATTGGGATGAAAAGACAGTCCAGTAAAGCTGTTATACTGGTCTGATGAGTAACTGCTTCTTGGCAGCTCTCCTCTCTGGCTCGGTTCCTACTTCCAGAGTCCCAGGGGTCCCAGGATCAGACAGCTGACTGCAGAGCTGGATGAGAAACAACAGGTCCTGGCCAGACATAGAGGGGCAGGGAAAGTCAGGACAGCAGGGAATCTGCATTGTAAGCTGTGAGATTCTTGCTGAAGGTGCGACTGACAGATAAGATGGACTTTTGAGGGTATTTAATAGCAACAGTGCAGACCTATTATATTTATATTAGCTTAGTGCTCCGATACAGCTCCACCTGTTTAATGTAGGAAAATCAGTGCCAACAGATTACACTATAACAAAGAATAAAAATATACATATTCCTGAGCAAGATATGTGTAAAGTCCACTACAGAATGGAGACATTAAGAGAATAGGAATCGTATATCAAGCGTATATCAACACAAGGTCTTTTCAATGTGCAGTACAACTTTTCTGGTGAGTGTACAGCACTTCACTCCTGTTTCAGTGCAGGCTACAAGAGTCTACAGTTTTTGGCTTCCAACTGACAAAGCAGAAGGCGCCGAAACAATAAAATAGACGTTTATTCAGTTTTCATGAAAGTATCACAGTGGTCTGTTTTATAAGCTGTTTGTTGTGTTTGGTCTTTAAATAATGGCTGAGATTCACTAAAAAAACTCAAGTGAGATCTGTTTCCTGTTCCCATGTTATGCTATGATTTCAAGAGCTACTTTATTGTGTAGTGAAGTAGCTCCATACCATAACTGGAAGGATTTGTGGGCATAGAACAGTGTATACAGAGTGCATAGGAGTATTTAGCTAAACATCAGAAAACGAGGAGGTCAGTCCCTTTAAAGGGACACAAAACCCATTTTTTTCTCATGTTTCAGATAAAACATGCAATTTTAAACAAATTTCTAATTTACTCCTATTATCAAATTTTATTTATTCTCTTGTTATCTGTAGTTGAAAAAATCTCAGGAGCGTGCACGTGTCTGGCGCACTATATGGCAACAGTTTTGCAAGAATGTTTTCCTTTTGCAATAGTACTATATGGCAGCACTATTTCCTGCCATGTAGTGCTTCAGATGCCTACCCAGGTATCTTTTCAACAAAGAATACAATGAGAACAAAGCAAATTTGATCATCAAAGTACATTTTTTAAATTGTATGCTCTGAATCACAAAGGAAATTTTTTGGTTAAATATCCCTTTGTCTTTCCATAAGGTAGAACCTATTTTAATTTGCCTCTATGCAGGGACACACAATATTAACCTACTGTAGCTGCACTGAATAAAAGTATATTAAAGGGACTGAAAAGTGTAGGGAGAATTCATTAGAACAGTCCCTGATTTGCTTTATACTGTCAGCACTGGAGAGATGGACACTGGAGTAGACTGACAGATGCCTAATGGCTGGGTTTTCAAAAACACAATTACCACCTTAAAGGTGGAAAAAGGGGGAGCGCCTTTCCACTATTTTAAAACCACTAAACAGTCCTTATGTAGTTTCCAAAAGCCGCTTTTCCCCTTCAAATGGTGGCTCAGTTTGTGCCCCAATTGTTGCAGTTCTAATGATGATTTTGAGAACAGGATGATGAGCTAATAAAGTGTGTCTGTTGATGCAGTTTAATAGGGACTTCTGTAGGTTGAAAGCTGCCCTGCATTGTGCAGTTTTTAAACAAAACATAAAAAAAAGATCAACATTAAAGTTTCATAATTCAGATAAAGTATTCAATTTAAAACCACTTTTCAATAACAGTACCTCTATTATCAAAACGTGCACGTGTTTTTATATGCACACTTTCTGAGGCTCCGGCTGCTATTGAGCATGTGTAAAAGAGAACAATATATATACATTTATGTATTTTGTTATTGGCTGATGGCTGTCACATGATACACGGGGAGGGAATATTGGATTATCTGAGATTTGCTCAGTTATTAAATTCTACGGTATTAAGTGGTCGTTTATTGCTCATCTAGCCAAGTAGGTGAGTAAGGGCTACATTTATATTAAAGGGATATTCCAGGCAAAATTGGAATCTACATAAATGCATTTCAGTTTTATAAAAACATTATTGTAATATACATTTAAAAGCAAATATGCTGCTAATAAAAGCTATACCTGTTTCAAAAGTGTATTTAAGTATGCACTGTGCGCCAGCATTTTAAATACAGCACTTGGTCACAGAGCAGAGACTGACATGATAAAAAAAAGCCCCACTGGCGTGCTGAGCAGCTGCAGTATTTAAAATGCTGGTGCACTGAGAATATACTAAAAGCATTTTTGCTAGTATATGTATATTGCAAATATGTTTCTATTCACATATGTTATACATCTATGTGCATTTAAATTTTGATCGGAATGTCCCTTTAAGCTGTGCAAATGGAGCCGCTATCCAAAATTATTTGCAACAACAGTTCTGATAGTGGTTCCCTTTGTGTGTCATTACAAAAAGGCAAAATTATATATATATATATATATATATATATATATAATGTTAGCTTGAAAGCAGATCCGTTTTAGCATCCCAACTAATACAACTGTGAGCCCAAGTTCTCTTTGCCTTGGGGTAGCACTAGCACATGCATTCTATTCAGGTACTCTTAAGATCGTGCACATGTCTTGCGCACTATGGGGATTGCAAGTGGAGTGCAAATCTGCGCTTGCACGGGTGCTACATATGCATTCAACTTTTTTTACCATTGCGCGCCTAGTTGTGCACGTATTACAGGTTGCAAGTAAAACTTTTACGCTCATGTGGTTGCATCTTCACGCAGGAAAAAAGACTTTGCAAAGTTGCGACAGCAGGATCGTATTCTCCCTTAGCCTTTAATGGAGCCTTGTTTGAACAAATAACAGCTACCAGCTCGCGCAAACGCAAGCACAGGATTGCAATGAGATACAGTATATGTATTTATTTCTATATATATGTATATCTGTATTTATATATGTATATATGCCTATAAATACATATAGATAAATATATACCCTTTGTATAGAAAAAGATGCATATAATATGTAAAAGAACTTTTGGCCCATTTTTTTCAACACCGGAAAGCTCGTGTCTTTGAGCCCTTAAAAACTTTTTATTGCAATTGTTTTTAAAACATTTTGATAGTGTTATTTTGACTATAACTGTATTTTTAAATGTATTTTTATGTGTTTTCTGACATTTTTTGACTCATGTAACAGTCAACCAGAGCTCTGGAGTCACGGTAATCATTCTAGCGTAAATCGCGATTGCGCTCACACATTTGCATTTACTTTCAACTTGTAATATGGGCGGAATTTAACTTGAGCACAAATGGACACAAAAAAACAATATTGCTTGTGCACAAACGATAGTGCGCCACTCGCATTCTAGCCCTATATGTGAAGCATGATTTGAAACAATGTTCTATAGTCTGTAAGACACATGCACACTTTAGTATGCACCCAGGTGGTAAATCGCCATAGAACAGGCTAACAATGTTATTGAGCCAGTTGTTTGTTCCTGTGAGTGCATTTCTCTCTGTATGTATTTAGTAACCAGTTTACAAGATATCCAAACGTTGTCTGGTCCTAACACTACCCTGCCTATATAAATTATAGAACAGTTTGAATTACACGTGTATTTTTAGCCCCCCTTTTGCCATATACCCAGACGTGCAGAATGATGTAATGATGTCATTATTTTTGAATTGCAGGAATGTAAATAGAGAGCAGTGGAGGAAAATTATTTACCTAAGATTAAAATAACTGCATGTTAACAAGATTGCAATCAAACAGTCATGGTTGTGAGTGGTATTTTACCAGATTTCCCATGGTGGGAGTTTCTTTTCTGTTTTGCCAGACCAGTTCTGAAAATAGATTCTAAGGGGGGGGGGGGGGATAGAAAAAGGATAGAATGTGCAGAGGAAATTAGAGAAAATGGATGCAATGGAGGGGACAGAGGGAAATATTTCTCATAGACAATGGGTCAGAGAGGGGTGGAAGGGAATAGTTGGTAGATTGGTAGAAATGCATGGGTTAGAGAGAGAATGGAATAAAAGATTGAGAGGAATAAATTAGAATGGAGGTAGATAAAGAAGGGTTTAAAGGAATTGACGAGAAAGAGGGGTGGAAGGGAATATTTAGAGAAACGTATGAAAGGGAATAAAAGAGAGAGGAATGGAAGTGCATTTGAGTAGAAAGAGGGATTAAAGGATATGGAAAGGAGAGAGAGAATGGATGAAACAGAGGGATGGAAAGGAATGGGTGAGAGGTGTAGCAGTGAGTGAATGAGAGGTGTAGTAGTGAGTGGGTGAGAGAGGGTGTAGCAGTGGGTGAGAGAAGGTGTAGCAGTGAGTGGGTGAGAGAAGGTATGGCAGTGAGTGAGAGAAGGTATGGCAGTGAGTGAGAGAAGGTGTAGCGGTGAGAGAAGGTGTAGCAGTGAGTGGGTGAGAGAAGGTGTAGCAGTGAGTGAGAGAAGGTATGGCTGTGAGTGAGAGAAGGTGTAGCGGTGAGAGAAGGTGTAGCAGTGAGTGGGTGAGTGAAGGTATGGCAGTGAGTGAGAGAAGGTATGGCAGTGAGTGAGAGAAGGTGTAGCAGTGAGTGGGTGAGAGAAGGTGTAGCAGTGAGTGGGTGAGAGAAGGTGTAGCAGTGAGTGGGTGAGAGAAGGTGTAGCAGTGAGTGGGTGAGAGAAGGTGTAGCAGTGAGTGAGTGAGAGAAGGTGTAGCAGTGAGTGGGTGAGAGAAGGTGTAGCAGTGAGTGGGTGAGAGAAGGTGTAGCAGTGAGTGGGTGAGAGAGTGATGGAAGGGTGAGAGGTGTAGCAGTGAGTGGGTGAGAGAGGAATGGAAGGGTGTGAGGTGTAGCAGTGAGTGGGTGAGAGAGTGATGGAAGGATGAGAGGTGTAGCAGTGAGTGGGTGAGAGAGTGATGGAATGGTGAGAGGTGTAGCAGTGAGTGGGTGAGAGAGTGATGGAAGGGTAAGAGGTGTAGCAGTTAGTGGGTGAGAGAGTGATGGAAGGGTGAGAGGTGTAGCAGTGAGTGGGGGAGAGAGTGATGGAAGGGTGAGAGGTGTAGCAGTGAGTGGGTGAGAGAGTGATGGAAGGGTGAGAGGTGTAGCAGTGAGTGGGTGAGAGAGTGATGGAAGGGTAAGAGGTGTAGCAGTGAGTGGGTGAGAGAGTGATGGAAGGGTGAGAGGTGTAGCAGTGAGTGGGTGAGAGAGTGATGGAAGGGTGAGAGGTGTAGCAGTGAGTGGGTGAGAGAGTGATGGAATGGTGAGAGGTGTAGCAGTGAGTGGGTGAGAGAGTGATGGAAGGGTGGGAAGTGTAGCAGTGAGTGGGTGAGAGAGTGATAGAAGGGTGAGAGGTGTAGCAGTGAGTGGGTGAGAGAGTGATGGAAGGGTGAGAGTTGTAGCAGTGAGTGGGTGAGAGAGTGATGGAAGGGTGAGAGGTGTAGCAGTGAGTGGTTGAGAGAGTGATGGAAGGGTGAGAGGTGTAGCAATGAGTGGTTGAGAGAGTGATGGAAGGGTGAGAGGTGTAGCAGTGAGTGGTCGAGAGAGTGATGGAAGGGTGAGAGGTGTAGCAGTGAGTGGGTGAGAGAGTGATGGAAGGGTGAGAGGTGTTACAGTGAGTGGTTGAGAGAGTGATGGAAGGGTGAGAGGTGTAGCAGTGAGTAGGTGAGAGAGTGATGGAAGGGTGAGAGGTGTAGCAGTAAGTGGGTGAGAGAGGAATGGAAGGGTGTGAGGTGTAGCAGTGAGTGGGTGAGAGAGTGATGGAAGGGTGAGAGGTGTAGCAGTGAGTGGGTGAGAGAGTGATGGAATGGTGAGAGGTGCAGCAGTGAGTGGGTGAGAGAGTGATGGAAGGGTGAGAGGTGTAGCAGTGAGTGGGTGAGAGAGTGATGGAAGGGTGAGAGGTGTAGCAGTGAGTGGGTGAGAGAGGAATGGAAGGGTGTGAGGTGTAGCAGTGAGTGGGTGAGAGAGTGATGGAAGGGTGAGAGGTGTAGCAGTGAGTGGGTGAGAGAGTGATGGAAGGGTGAGAGGTGTAGCAGTGAGTGGGTGAGAGAGTGATGGAAGGGTGAGAGGTGTAGCAGTGAGTGGGTGAGAGAGTGATGGAAGGTCGAGAGGTGTAGCAGTGAGTGGGTGAGAGAGTGATGGAAGGGTGAGAGGTGTAGCAGTGAGTGGTTGAGAGAGTGATGGAAGGGTGAGAGGTGTAGCAGTGAGTGGGTGAGAGAGTGATGGAAGGGTGAGAGGTGTAGCAGTGAGTGGTTGAGAGAGTGATGGAAGGGTGAGAGGTGTAGCAGTGAGTGGTTGAGAGAGTGATGGAAGGGTGAGAGGTGTAGCAGTGAGTGGGTGAGAGTGATGGAAGGGTGAGAGGTGTTACAGTGAGTGGTTGAGAGAGTGATGGAAGGGTGAGAGGTGTAGCAGTGAGTGGGTGAGAGAGTGATGGAAGGGTGAGAGGTGTAGCAGTAAGTGGGTGAGAGAGGAATGGAAGGGTGTGAGGTGTAGCAGTGAGTGGGTGAGAGAGTGATGGAAGGGTGAGAGGTGTAGCAGTGAGTGGGTGAGAGAGTGATGGAATGGTGAGAGGTGTAGCAGTGAGTGGGTGAGAGAGTGATGGAAGGGTGAGAGGTGTAGCAGTGAGTGGGTGAGAGAGTGATGGAAGGGTGAGAGGTGTAGCAGTGAGTGGGTGAGAGAGGAATGGAAGGGTGTGAGGTGTAGCAGTGAGTGGGTGAGAGAGTGATGGAAGGGTGAGAGGTGTAGCAGTGAGTGGGTGAGAGAGTGATGGAAGGGTGAGAGGTGTAGCAGTGAGTGGGTGAGAGAGTGATGGGAGGGTGAGAAGTGTAGTAGTGAGTGGGTGAGAGAGTGATGGAAGGGTGAGAAGTGTAGTAGTGAGTGGGTGAGAGAGTGATGGAAGGGTGAGATGTGTAGCAGTGAGTGGGTGAGAGAGGAATGGAAGGGTGTGAGGTGTAGCAGTGAGTGGGTGAGAGAGTGATGGAAGGGTGAGAGGTGTAGCAGTGAGTGGTTGAGAGAGTGATGGAAGGGTGAGAGGTGTAGCAGTGAGTGGGTGAGAGAGTGATGGAAGGGTGAGAGGTGTAGTAGTGAGTGGTTGAGAGAGTGATGGAAGGGTGAGAGGTGTAGCAGTGAGTGGTTGAGAGAGTGATGGAAGGGTGAGAGGTGTAGCAGTGAGTGGGTGAGAGAGTGATGGAAGGGTGAGAGGTGTTACAGTGAGTGGTTGAGAGAGTGATGGAAGGGTGAGAGGTGTAGCAGTGAGTGGGTGAGAGAGTGATGGAAGGGTAAGAGGTGTAGCAGTGAGTGGGTGAGAGAGTGATGGAAGGGTGAGAGGTGTAGTAGTGAGTGGTTGAGAGAGTGATGGAAGGGTGAGAGGTGTAGCAGTGAGTGGGTGAGAGAGTGATGGAAGGGTGAGAGGTGTTACAGTGAGTGGTTGAGAGAGTGATGGAAGGGTGAGAGGTGTAGCAGTGAGTAGGTGAGAGAGTGATGGAAGGGTGAGAGGTGTAGCAGTAAGTGGGTGAGAGAGGAATGGAAGGGTGTGAGGTGTAGCAGTGAGTGGGTGAGAGAGTGATGGAAGGGTGAGAGGTGTAGCAGTGAGTGGGTGAGAGAGTGATGGAATGGTGAGAGGTGTAGCAGTGAGTGGGTGAGAGAGTGATGGAAGGGTGAGAGGTGTAGCAGTGAGTGGGTGAGAGAGTGATGGAAGGGTGAGAGGTGTAGCAGTGAGTGGGTGAGAGAGGAATGGAAGGGTGTGAGGTGTAGCAGTGAGTGGGTGAGAGAGTGATGGAAGGGTGAGAGGTGTAGCAGTGAGTGTGTGAGAGAGTGATGGAAGGGTGAGAGGTGTAGCAGTGAGTGGGTGAGAGAGTGATGGAAGGGTGAGAGGTGTAGCAGTGAGTGGGTGAGAGAGTGATGGAAGGGTGAGAGGTGTAGCAGTGAGTGGGTGAGAGAGTGATGGAAGGGTGAGAGGTGTAGCAGTGAGTGGTTGAGAGAGTGATGGAAGGGTGAGAGGTGTAGCAGTGAGTGGTGAGAGAGTGATGGAAGGGTGAGAGGTGTAGCAAGTGAGTGGTTGAGAGAGTGATGGAAGGGTGAGAGGTGTAGCAGTGAGTGGGTGAGAGAGTGATGGAAGGGTGAGAGGTGTAGCAGTGAGTGGTTGAGAGAGTGATGGAAGGGTGAGAGAGTGTAGCAGTGAGTGGGTGAGAGAGTGATGGAAGGGTGAGAGGTGTAGCAGTAAGTGGGTGAGAGAGGAATGGAAGGGTGTGAGGTGTAGCAGTGAGTGGGTGAGAGAGTGATGGAAGGGTGAGAGGTGTAGCAGTGAGTGGGTGAGAGAGTGCTGGGTGGGTGAGTTGGTGTAGCAGTGAGTGGGTGAGAGAGTGATGGAAGGGTGAGAGGTGTAGCAGTGAGTGGGTGAGAGAGTGATGGAAGGGTGAGAGGTGTAGCAGTGAGTGGGTGAGAGAGGAATGGAAGGGTGTGAGGTGTAGCAGTGAGTGGGTGAGAGAGTGATGGAAGGGTGAGAGGTGTAGCAGTGAGTGGGTGAGAGAGTGATGGGAGGGTGAGAAGTGTAGTAGTGAGTGGGTGAGAGAGTGATGGAAGGGTGGAAGTGTAGTAGTGAGTGGGTGAGAGAGTGATGGAAGGGTGAGAGGTGTACAGTGAGTGGGTGAGAGAGGAATGGAAGGGTGTGAGGTGTAGCAGTGAGTGGGTGAGAGAGTGATGGAAGGGTGAGAGGTGTAGCAGTGAGTGGTTGAGAGAGTGATAGAAGGGAGAGAGGTGTAGCAGTGAGTGGGTGAGAGAGTGATGGAAGGGTGAGAGGTGTAGCAGTGAGTGGGTGAGAGAGAATGGAAGGGTGTGAGGTGTAGCAGTGAGTGGTTGAGAGAGTGATGGAAGGGTGAGAGGTGTAGCAGTGAGTGGGTGAGAGAGGAATGGAAGGGTGTGAGGTGTAGCATTGAGTGGGTGAGAGAGTGATGGAAGGGTGAGAGGTGTAGCAGTGAGTGGGTGAGAGAGTGATGGAAGGGTGAGAGGTGTAGCAGTGAGTGGGTGAGAGAGTGATGGAAGGGTGAGAAGTGTAGTAGTGAGTGGGTGAGAGAGTGATGGAAGGGTGAGTGGTGTAGCAGTGAGTGGTAGAGAGAGTGATGGAAGGGTGAGAGCTGTAGCAGTGAGTGGGTGAGAGAGGAATGGAAGGGTGAGAGGTGTAGCAGTGAGTGGGTGAGAGAGTGATGGAAGGGTGAGAGGTGTAGCAGTGAGTGGGTGAGAGAGTGATGGAAGGGTGAGAGGTGTAGTAGTGAGTGGGTGAGAGAGGAATGGAAGGGTGAGAGGTGTAGCAGTGAGTGGGTGAGAGAGTGATGGAAGGGTGAGAGGTGTAGCAGTGAGTGGGGTGAGAGAGTGATGGAAGGGTGAGAGGTGTAGCAGTGAGTGGGTGAGAGAGTGATGGAAGGGTGAGAGGTGTAGCAGTGAGTGGGTGAGAGAGTGATGGAAGG
Organism: Bombina bombina; assembly: GCF_027579735.1. Lineage (NCBI taxonomy): Eukaryota > Metazoa > Chordata > Amphibia > Anura > Bombinatoridae > Bombina > Bombina bombina. The sequence goes on along the minus strand of NC_069510.1, from coordinate 26,378,299 downwards.
GTGAGAAGTGTAGTAGTGAGTGGGTGAGAGAGTGATGGAAGGGAGAGAAGTGTAGTAGTGAGTGGGTGAGAGAGTGATGGAAGGGTGAGAAGTGTAGTAGTGAGTGGGTGAGAGAGTGATGGAAGGGTGAGTGGTGTAGCAGTGAGTGGTTGAGAGAGTGATGGAAGGGTGAGAGGTGTAGCAGTGAGTGGGTGAGAGAGGAATGGAAGGGTGAGAGGTGTAGCAGTGAGTGGGTGAGAGAGTGATGGAAGGGTGAGAGGTGTAGCAGTGAGTGGGTGAGAGAGTGATGGAAGGGTGAGAGGTGTAGCAGTGAGTGGGTGAGAGAGTGATGGGAGGGTGAGAAGAGTAGTAGTGAGTGGGTGAGAGAGTGATGGAAGGGTGAGAAGTGTAGTAGTGAGTGGGTGAGAGAGTGATGGAAGGGTGAGAGGTGTAGCAGTGAGTGGGTGAGAGAGGAATGGAAGGGTGTGAGGTGTAGCAGTGAGTGGGTGAGAGAGTGATGGAAGGGTGAGAGGTGTAGCAGTGAGTGGTTGAGAGAGTGATAGAAGGGAGAGAGGTGTAGCAGTGAGTGGGTGAGAGAGTGATGGAAGGGTGAGAGGTGTAGCAGTGAGTGGGTGAGAGAGGAATGGAAGGGTGTGAGGTGTAGCAGTGAGTGGTTGAGAGAGTGATGGAAGGGTGAGAGGTGTAGCAGTGAGTGGGTGAGAGAGGAATGGAAGGGTGTGAGGTGTAGCATTGAGTGGGTGAGAGAGTGATGGAAGGTCGAGAGGTGTAGCAGTGAGTGGGTGAGAGAGTGATGGAAGGGTGAGAGGTGTAGCAGTGAGTGGGTGAGAGAGTGATGGAAGGGTGAGAAGTGTAGTAGTGAGTGGGTGAGAGAGTGATGGAAGGGTGAGTGGTGTAGCAGTGAGTGGTAGAGAGAGTGATGGAAGGGTGAGAGGTGTAGCAGTGAGTGGGTGAGAGAGGAATGGAAGGGTGAGAGGTGTAGCAGTGAGTGGGTGAGAGAGGAATGGAAGGGTGAGAGGTGTAGCAGTGAGTGGGTGAGAGAGTGATGGAAGGGTGAGAGGTGTAGCAGTGAGTGGGTGAGAGAGTGATGGAAGGGTGAGAGGTGTAGTAGTGAGTGGGTGAGAGAGGAATGGAAGGGTGAGAGGTGTAGCAGTGAGTGGGTGAGAGAGTGATGGAAGGGTGAGAGGTGTAGCAGTGAGTGGGTGAGAGAGTGATGGAAGGGTGAGAGGTGTAGCAGTGAGTGGTTGAGAGAGTGATGGAAGGGTGAGAGGTGTAGCAGTGAGTGGGTGAGAGAGTGATGGAAGGGTGAGAAGTGTAGTAGTGAGTGGGTGAGAGAGTGATGGAAGGGAGAGAAGTGTAGTAGTGAGTGGGTGAGAGAGTGATGGAAGGGTGAGAGGTGTAGCAGTGAGTGGGTGAGAGAGGAATGGAAGGGTGTGAGGTGTAGCAGTGAGTGGGTGAGAGAGTGATGGAAGGGTGAGAGGTGTAGCAGTGAGTGGTTGAGAGAGTGATGGAAGGGAGAGAGGTGTAGCAGTGAGTGGGTGAGAGAGGAATGGAAGGGTGTGAGGTGTAGTAGTGAGTGGTTGAGAGAGTGATGGAAGGGTGAGAGGTGTAGCAGTGAATGGGTGAGAGAGGAATGGAAGAGTGTGAGGTGTAGCAGTGAGTGGGTGAGAGAGTGATGGAAGGGTGAGAGGTGTAGCAGTGAGTGGGTGAGAGAGGAATGGAAGGGTGTGAGGTGTAGCAGTGAGTGGTTGAGAGAGTGATGGAAGGGTGAGAGGTGTAGCAGTGAGTGGGTGAGAGAGGAATGGAAGGGTGAGAGGTGTAGCAGTGAGTGGGTGAGAGAGTGATGGAAGGGTGAGAGGTGTAGCAGTGAGTGGGTGAGAGTGATGGAAGGGTGAGAGGTGTAGTAGTGAGTGGGTGAGAGAGGAATGGAAGGGTGAGAGGTGTAGCAGTAAGTGGGTGAGAGAGTGATGGAAGGGTGAGAGGTGTAGCAGTGAGTGGGTGAGAGAGTGATGGAAGGGTGAGAGGTGTAGCAGTGAGTGGGTGAGAGAGTGATGGAAGGGTGAGAGGTGTAGTAGTGAGTGGGTGAGAGGAATGGAAGGGTGAGAGGTGTAGCAGTGAGTGGGTGAGAGAGTGATGGAAGGGTGAGAGGTGTAGTAGTGAGTGGGTGAGAGAGTGATGGAAGGGTGAGAGGTGTAGCAGTGAGTGGGTGAGAGAGTGATGGAAGGGTGAGAGAGTGATGGAAGGGTGAGAGAGTGATGGAAGGGTTAGAGGTGTAGTAGTGAGTGGGTGAGAGAGGAATGAAAGGGAATGAAAAAAAGCAAGGAATAAATAGGAATGGAGGTAGAGAAAGATTGAGAGAAGACAGCACCTGACTGTGGGAAGAGTTGTATAATGTTGCTTATGAACTGGTAAAACAGTGTCTATAAAAGACAGATTCACTAAGGTGTTTCCTGCCATCCCTAAAAGACCTCAGTGATCTTTAGACATTCATCTCATGTACTGTGGTGAGGGGTTTCCCAACCCCTGAGGTACCTTGGGGTAATCCAGGAACCGGGGGTCAAAACAAGGTACTTATTTATTTCCAACATATGGAAAAGGAAGAACCTTAATCATTCTTAAGCGCTTGCACAGTCCCTGCTTTAGTCTCCTCTCATTTCCTGTCTTGTTCCCTGGCCAGTTACAGGTACCACAACTGTATGAGTTCTGCTTTTAACTCTTACAATGCTGGGCCTGGATGGACTGCAGGGGGACATGGGAAATTCTTGTGTGCTCAGATGCTGTCTAGCTCAGGAGCACTGTGTCAGCCTCTATAGGGAATTCCAGGCAAAGCCTATTGTGCTCACTGCTTTAAACTCCTACTGGTCTTGCCAATATGTGTTTTATACATTTATGTGTATATTTAGCTTTGTAGGCTGTAATATCATGCAACATTACATCTTAATGGATACACACTGAAAAGCATTACTTTTTAATAAGATAAAGAAACACTTTATTTATTTAAAAAGTGCCATTAAAGGAAAATTAAAATAATGTTTATATATACCCAGTGTATATCAGCAAATAAGCACTGTGAGGCAAAAGGTCTGTGCACACAATCCATTTTTAAAAACTTGCTCGCGATTGATAAGGGGTTTATCGCGGGTGTTTAAACTCGCCAGGCTTACCGATGGTATTTATGTGTTAAAAGAAAACACGATCGCTTGAGCGCAATCGCAATTTACACTAGAATGATTACCGCGACTTCAGAGCTCTGGTTAACTGTTTCACAAACCAAAAAAGTTGCACAAAGCACATCAAAAATACATTATACAGTATATTTACACTCTTAATAACACTAATTAAAAATTATAAGGGCTCAAAGATATGAGAGATACATAGAGATATAT
>NC_069510.1:26319916-26369916 GCF_027579735.1 Bombina bombina | reverse complement strand
TGCAGTCGGATTTGATGGAGAAAGTTGATATCTTGCTAATTAATCCCATTTGGTTTGGTTTTGTTTTGCTTTGAATATGGAGTATACACATTAACTGGAAGTAGATTAGAAAAAACAGATCTAACTGTATTTGTCATCGTGTCAAACATTGCTGCGCACAGCAGAGTGAGATTGAACAGTTGGAAATGTAAAGCAGCCGCTTCCGTCACCGTCAAGTCAAAATCGTTCACAGGAACGAGACACAGAGTGAGTGATTAAATCACAGAATACAGAGCTGGAAGTCAGAACCTGCGCTTGCAATGATTAATGACAGTTTACAGGTGCCCTAACTCTAGGCAAATAGAATGTTCTAAATAAATATGGCATGGCAGGCATACTATAATAAATTTAAAGTCTGTGCCAGTATGAATTTCTACATAGCCGCTAAAGAGACTGACGCCATGGCAAACATTTAATGTATTCTTTTTGCGGTATATTTTTTTAAGAGATTAAAGAATTGCAGATTTCCATTTTTTGCATAATTTTCTAAAAATTTTTTAGGAAACACTCAGCTAGATTACGTGTTGTGCGTCTGGGTTTTAACCCTGAAAAAATTGTCATTTCGGCGTTAAAACCGGACCGCAGCCATTACAAGTCTTGTCGGTATAGCTGTACTGCAAGCCTTTTAGCCTGTAACGCAATGTCGGTCCCGCACACGTAAAAATGACATTTTTCCATGGGACTTCCATAGCGCTGCCATTACGAGTTTTGCAGTGAGGCTAAAAAATTTGCGTTACAGCCTATACCGACAAGATCCATTTTGCAATCTGAGAGCAGTAGTTATGAGTTTTACGCTACAAATCTGTAACATAGAACTTATAACTAAACTGCTGCAAAGTACACTAAACACCCATAAACTACCTATTAACCCCTAAACCGAGGCCCTTCCGCATCGCAAATACTATTAAATTTATTAACCCCTAATCTGCCGCTCCCAACATCGCCGCCACTAATAACATTTATTAACCCCTATTCCACGCTCCCCGACATTGTCACCACTGTACTAAAGTTATTAATCCCTAAACCACCGCCCTCCCGCATCGCAAACACTATTTCAATATTATTAACCCCTAATCTGCTGTCTGCCCACATTGCCCCCACTATACTAAAGTTATTAAGCCCTACACCGCTGCCACTATAATAAACCTATTAACCCCTAACCCATAAGCCCCCACAACAAAATATACTAAATTAAACTATTAACTCCTAAACCGAAAGCCCCCCACATCACAATAAACTATTTTAAACTATTAACCCCTAAACCTAATGCCTACCTAACTTTAGATTAAAATTACAATTTCCCTATCTTAAATTAAAACCTGTCAAATTAAAAAAAACTAAGTTTAAACTATATATTAAACTAATATAACTATTAAACTAAAAATAAACGAACTACCAATTAAATTAAATTAAACTAAAATACACATTAAAAAATCCTAAAACTACTATAACAAACCATCTAATTACAAAAAATAAAAAATACTAAATTACAAAAAATAGCAAACACTAAATTACGAAAAATATCAAACGAAATTATCAAAAATAAAAAAGAATTACACCTAATCTAATAGCCCTATCAAAATATAAAAGCCCACCCAAACTATTGGTAGTTTATTGTAGCCTACAATAAACTACCAACAGCCCTTAAAAGGGCCTTTTGTAGGGCATTGCCCTAAGTTAAATAGCTCCTTTACCTGTAAAAAAATATACAAAGCCCCCCCCAACAGTAAAATCCACCACCCAACCAACCCCCAAAATAAAAAAACCTAACTCTAAAAAAAAACTAAGCTACCCATTGCCTTGGCATTTGTATGGGCATTGCCCTTAAAAGGGCATTTAGCTCTTTTACAAACCCAAACCCTAAACTAAAAATAAAAAACACCCCAAAAAAATACTTAAAAAAAACAATCACTAACCCCTGAAGATCCACTTACAGTTTTTTAATTCCCGCTTAAACGATCTTCATCCAGGCAACAAAGTCCTCATCAAGGTGGCAAGAAGTCTTCATCCAGGCGGCGAAGTCTTCATCCAGACGGCCTCTTCTATCTTCATCCAGGCGGTATCTTCTATCTTCATCCCGGCGGCGCGGAGCAGGTCCATCCTGAAGACATCCGGCGCGGAGCATTCTCTTCATACGGTCGCTGCTGTAAACTGAATCTTCAATGCAAGGTACGCGATTCAAGATGGCGTCCCTTGCATTCCTATTGACTGATTTGATTTTGGAAATTCAAATCAGCCAATAGGATGACATCTACTGAAATCCTATTAGCTGTTCAAAACAGCCAATAGGATGAGAGCTTCTGAAATTCTATTGGCTGTTCAAATCAGCCAATAGAATTTTAATTAGCTCTCATCCTATTGGCTGATTTGGATAGCTTAGGTTTTTTTAGATAGTTTTTTTTATTTTGTGGGTTTGGGGGTGGGGGGTTGTAATGCTAGTAGGTCTTTGTAATTTTTTTAAGGTAAAAGAGCTTTTTAACTTAGGGCAATGCCCTACAAAAGGTCCTTTTAAGGGCTATTGGTGGTTTATTCTAGATTAGGTTTTTTATTTTGGGGTGTTTTTTTTTTTGTTTTTTTTAAATGAGTATTAGAATAAGAATAATTTTTATTATTTTTGATAATTTGTTATTTTGTGTAATGTATTTTTTTTGTTTTGGGGTGGGTTTTTATTTTTAGATTAGGGCTTGGGCATTTCACAAAAGAGCTGCATGTCCTATTAATGGCAGGGACAAGAGCTAAATGCCCTTTAAAGGTCAGTGCCCATACAAATGCTCTTTTGAGGGAAATGGTTAGCTTAGGTTTTACTTTATTTTTATTTTGTGGGTTTGGTGGGTGGGGTTTGTATACTGTTAGGGGGTGTTTGTTTTGTTTTGTAGCAAAAGAGCTGTTAACTTTAGGGCAATGCCCTACAAAAGACCCCTTTAAGGGACCACAAAAGGCCCTTTTAAGGGCCCTTTGTAGTTTATTCTAGATTAGGGTTTTTTATTTTGGGGTGTTTTTTTTAAGGGTATTAGAATAGGAATAATTTTTATTATTTTGTATAATTTTGTTTGTTATTTTTTGTAATAGTAGTTTTTTTATTTTTAGTAATTTTAGTGTTTGTTATATTTTGTAATGTTAGATTTTAGTGTAAGGCAGGTTAGGTTTTATTTGACAGGTATGTTTGTATTTATTTTAACTAGGTAGTTAGTAAATAGTTAATAACTATTTACTAACTAGTCTACCTAGTTAAAATAAATACAAACTTACCTGTGAAATAACTATTAGTTATATTGTAGCTAGCTTAGGTTTTATTCCACAGGTAAGTATTTATTTAGTTTTAAATAGGTATTATTTAGTTAATAATTGTAACTTTAATTAAGCTCTAATTTAATTATGTTAAAGTTAGGGGGTGTTAGGGTTACAGTTAGGCTTAGGGTTAGGCTTAGGGTTACATTAGGGTTTGGTTTATGTGTTAATATAGTTTAATTTAGGTTGTTGCGATGTGGGGGGCTGGCGGTTTAGGGGTTAATAGATTTATTTAGTGGTAGTGATGTGGGAGACCAGAGGTTTAGGGGTTAATAACTTTATTTAGTTGCGGCGATGTTGGGGAGTGGCAAAATAGGGGTTAATAGATTTATTATAGTGCGGGCGATGTTGAGGTGCAGGGGAATAGGGGTTAATAACTTTCGTATAGTGGCTGCTATATCGGGAGCGGAAGATTAGGAGTTAATAGTTTTATTTAGGTGGCGGCTATATCGGGGGCGGCAGATTAGGGGTTAATAACATTATGTAGGTGCTGGCGATGTCGGTGGGGGGCAGATTAGGGGTGTTTAGACGTGGGGTTTATGTTAGGGTGTTAGGTTGAAACTTTAGTTTTTTTCCCCCCATAGACATCAATGGGACTGCGTTACGGAGCTTTTCATTCTGCGATCGCAGGTGTTAGACTTTTTTCTGACCCACTCTTCCCATTTATGAGGAAAGCGTGCACGAGCACGTCATAACTTGTAATGGCTGCGCTATAGGGGGTTAAAAGTACGCAACTTTTGTTGCATTCGCTAATTTTCCTATAGCGCGCATAACTCGTAATCTAGGTGACTGTGTTCTATATACAAGTAAAGCTGCTAGGTGTTCAGTATTCATCTGGGAATTCCACGACTTTAGTAGCTGTCTAGTAAAATCTATACATACTAGACACTTAAATATCTAGTATTTTTTACGTTTTCTAAATCTCTGCTAAAAACTTCTATGTCTCTATGCTTTACAAATATGGCCCACAAAGAAGTGACGCTGAGCTTTTTTAATTCTTAATGTTACAGGCAGCTGCGGCAGGTGTTGAATTATTGTTGTGTTTGTATGTGCTCCTCTATAGACCGCTGCTCCATGACTTTTCCGCCTGCTCTGAGGCCGCGGACAGAAATCAACCCGATCAAATACGATCGGGTTGATTGACACCCCCTGCTAGCGGCCGATTGGCCGCGAATCTGCACCAGCAGTTCACAAGAACTGCTGGTGCAATGATAAATGCCGACAGCGTATGATACGCTAAATACATTAATAAATATACCCCATAGGGTCAAATCAATACTGCGTACTTGTGTTACTGGTAAACAAAAATGTAAAATTATTGAAGTATATATTGCATGGTGGGATCAAGCGTGAGCTTTTGGGAGACCCCCAACTCCCACCTGTGCCTATTGGTTGTCCTGCATTATGGAGCCAACTGGCAACCCTATTTACAAAGCTCAAACTTCCCAACCTACTTTTTAAAATATAGTTGGTTAATAAATGTCGGTGAGGTTGGTTAAAGACTGGCACTTCAAGTTGGGTCAGTCCAGCAAAAGTTGATGTAAATAAATAAATAAAACCTGGTCCAGCTATGACCCAATTTTAACTGATCCGTCTTCTGCCTTGATTTAGCTTTATTCTGATTGGCTGTAGAGAACTGGCTCCATTTAAAACAACATAGAGATGCCTTTAACATTAAAGGGACACTGTACCCAATTTTTTTCTTTTGTGATTTAGATAGAGCATGCAATTTTAAGCAACTTTCTAATTTACTTCTATTATCAATTTTTCTTCGTTCTCTTGATATCTTTATTTGAAAAAGAAGGCATCTAAGCTGAGGAGCCAGCAAATGTGTGGTTCAGAACCATGGACAGCAATTGTTTATTGGTGCTGCCCAATCAGCATGGACAACCCAGGTTGGTCACCAAAAATGGGCCGGCATCTAAACTTAAATTCTTGCTTTTCAAATAAACATACCAAGAGAATGAAGAAAATTTGATAATAGGAGTACATTAGAAAGTTGCTTCAAATTGCATGCTCTATCTGAATCACAAAAGAAAACATTTGGGTACAGTGTCCCTTTAAACACTTTTATATTGCTAAATAAAATTAATTAATTAATTTTTAAAATATACCTTTCATTTTTTTAATTTGGCCTCTATCCTCTAATTCAGGGTTCTTCAAACTGTTTTTCCCAAGACCCAGTGTTATGATACCACATACCTTTGTGAACATATTTTTATACTTGCTCTTAAAATTTCTGAAGTAATATACAAGATAGATGCAATTTTTGGCAAAGTGACTAAAATGTGTGCAACTTTATACCTGATTTGTTGTAAAACTTACAGTGTTCTTAATGGTAATAACACACACACACCACTCACACACACACTCATACTACATACACTCTGTAATGCTTGTGGGATATTCCACTATCAGACCAAACATGGCCAGTAGTCTTCTTATCCTGGCGTCAAGTGGAATGATAGGAAATATCGCAGAGAGAGAGTTTGTAAAATGAGGTAAGCAGTACTCACAGCAGTTAGGGCAGTACTCAGCGGCAACAGGTAATCCAGCATTATGGCAGTTAAGGGATAAACCAATAGAAGGACCGGGAACAAGCAGGAGTCAGCAACAAAAGGGTATCCAGCAGTATAACAGTTCAGGGGTAAACCAATAGAATGGTCAGACAGGCAGAGTTCATCAACAATAAAGCAATGCAGAGGTTAAGGCAAGCAGAGTAGTCAAAACAGGCTGAGTTCATCAACGGTAAAGAAATCCAACAATTCAGGGGTTAAGGCAAGCAGAGTAGTCAAAACAGGCAGAGTTTATCAATGGTAAATCAATCCAGCAATTCAGGGGTTAAGGCAAGCAGCGTAGTCAAAACAGGCAGAGTTCAGCAACAGTGAATCAATACAGCAATTCAGCATACCAGCACCCAGGAGCACAAGAAGTAACACCTATACTTGGGCACAGGTGAGAGAGACTGAGGTCTTTACATAGGGAAGACAGGGCGGGCAGTGATGATGTCATCACCATGCTGCAGCTACACTGCCATATCCCTAGCAACTGGAGGAGTGCCTGTGTCCATGGCAACGGGCAGAGCAGAGGAACAGCGTGACAGAGCCCCCTTCTCAAAGGGTACCACCGGGACCCTACATAGGCTTGGTGGAATGTGCAGCATGAAATCTGGAGACCAAAGATGGAGCATGCACATCACGGGCATGAACCCAGGAATGATCTACTACAGAGTAGCCCTTCCAGTGTATGAGGTACTGTAGTTGCCTGCGCTGTATCTGGAGTCCAGGATCTTAGCAACCTCATACTCAGGGTCACCATGAAACAGGAGAGGGGAGGAGGGGGGAGAAACCACACAGGAGGGGGGTATAATGTGTTGAATAGGAGTGTCAGAGGAATCACTTGACTGAGGAGACTGATGGGAAAGGGTGTCAGCCTTTTTATTCTTGGTCCCAGGAAGATAAAAGACCACAACGTTAAAACAGTAAAAGAACAACCTGGCCTGTTGAGGATTGAGTCTATGAGCAGTCTCAAGGTACATCAGATTCTTGTGGTCAGTGAGAATCTGAATGGGATTGGTGGTACCCTCTAGCTAATGACGCCATTCAGTCAGAACCATCTTAATGGCTAAGAGTTCATGATTACCCACGTCATATTTCTTCCCTGCAGGAGTAAAGCGCTTGGAGAAAAAGGCTACAGGGTGCAACTTAGAGGATAAAGGATCCCTTTGGGTTAGGACTGCTCCAGCTCCAATCTCGGAGGCATCAACCTCTAAAGTGAACTGCAGGTCAGGATCAGGATGGCGGAGCACAGGAGCAGAACAAAAGGCTTTTTTCAGGTGCGAGAAGGCATCCACGGGTTCGGGAGGCCAGTTTTTGCAGTCTTTGTTCCATTTAGTAAACTCAGTGAGGGGAGCAACTATTTGGGAGAAGTTTTTTTTTTATAAATTTGCGGTAATAATTAGAGAACCCCAAGAATCTCTGTAGTTCCTTTATTGAAGTGGGTTGAGGCCATTCCAGGACTGTGGTGAGCTTAGAAGGATCCATGGAAAACCCTCCTTCGAGATAACATAGCCAAGTAACTTTATCTGAACTTGGTCAAATTTACATTTCTCCAGTTTGGCTACTAGGGAAATTGTCTCTGAGGCGAAGAAGTACCTTTCTAACGTGTTCATGATGCTCCTCAAGGGTGGAGGAGAAAATAAAGGATTTTATCCAGATAGACGATGACAGTGCAATTGAGGAGATCATGGAAGACATAGTTGACAAATGCCTGGAAGACAGCAGGGGCCTTACAAAGCCCAAAAGGCATTACAAGGTATTCGTAATGCCCTGATCTTGTATTGAAGGAAGTCTTCCATTCATGCCCTGGGAATATATAAACAAGATTATATGCCCCACGTAAATCCAACTTAGTGAAGTAGCGAACATTCTGGAGCGAATCATAAAGTTCAGTGATTAACGGAATAGGATAGCGATTCTTGATAGTGATGTTGTTAAGGGCTCTGTAGTCGATACAGGGTCTGAGCCCACCATCCTTATTACTGAGAAAAAAGAAGCCAGCCCCGGCAGGAGAAGAGGAAGGGCAAATAAAACCTTTAGCTAGGTTCTCTTGAATATACTCCTCCATGGCCTTGGTTTCAGCTTTGGAGAGTGGATAATCCTCCCCTTATGAAGTGGGGCTCCAGGAAAGAGCTCAATCTTGCAGTTGTAAGGACAGTGCGGTGGCAGCACATCAGCTGATTTCTTTTCAAACACATCAGTAAAATCCACGTAAATTGAGGGAAGGCTTGAAGGGGTCTGTAGGCTGGCAATGGGGATGTGGCGTAATGGAGTATCTTTAGCCAGACAGGAGTGGAAGCAGGATGTACCCCAGGAGGCCAACTGTCCCTCAGTCCAGTCGAACTGTGAATTGTGTATATGGCACCAAGGAAGACCAAGGATTACTGATTGTGCTGGAGAGTGAATGACATTGAACTGCAACTGTTCGGTATGAAGGACTCCCACAGTCATGGTTAGGGGTGCTGATTCAAAATGGATTAAACCTGAACCTGATCCTAGGGGAGTGCCATCTAGAGCAGTGTGGACAGAATTCTGAAGAAAGGAGAGGGTAACATGTACCAGGATTCAAGAAGATTGAGGGGATTTATAGTGACCACGTTTAGAGGTACCCCAGTTATGTCCTCTAAGCATTGGCTTTTCCCGGCAAGATATCATAGTTTTTTAGCTGGTGTAAGTTAGAACCACAGTAGAAACACAGTCTCAATCTCATATTCTCTGTCTTTCATATTCTGTGGGTTTGAGGGAGGAGAGATCCACGGGTTCCTCTACTGAGGTAACTGGAGGTGCTGAAGGGGTAAAGGATGGTCTAGAGACCAGACGAGTGGGAGGATGGGAAAGAAGGATTCTACGAGTTCTGTCTCTCTCAGCTTGTCTCTCCTGAAAGTGAGAGTCCAGAGTAATACAAAGTGCTATGAATTTTTTCCAGGGAAGTAGGGACATCACGATAGGTAAGCTCGTCCTTGATGCGTTCATGCAAACCTCTCCTAAAGGCCGCCTTGAGAGCACTGCCATACCAACTGGTCTTGAGTGCCAAAGTGCGAAACTCAATGGCGTATTGTGCCACACTTCTATTACTCTGGCGGAGATCCAAGAGTGAGTACTTTGCAGCAGCAGCAGCACAGCCGGAGGTCCTAAATACAGAAGATAATGTAGAAGTGAAGTGAAATCAGGAGTTGAGCGCTCTGTTCCAGAAGAAGAGAGACCCAGGCTAGGGCCTTGTCTTTCAGTAAGGAAATAGTAAAAGTGACCTTTGACTGATAAGACTGGAAGGTGTGGGGGTCATAATGAAAGTGCATCATGCACTGATTCAGGAAACCCCTACAGTCGGTAGTACCATCATACTTGTCAGGCAATGGTAGCAGGGATATACTTTCAGAAGCAGGGGAAGGAGCTGCGGCACTAGCAGCGGGTACTGGCTGTGTAACAACAGGAGCAGCATTCTTTTCAGCAACCAGTGAGGACAGCAAAGCGGCTATAGCCTGTAGTTTTTAATCCACACTCTGCAATTGTGCGATATGTGTTCCCAGCGTCAGATCCCAACGAGTAACTGCATTTGCTACCTCATTTGGTTCCATGGCCCAAGTATAATGTAATGCTCGTGGGATATTCTACTATCAGACCAAACTTGGCCAGTAGTCTTCTTATCCCAGAACAGAGAGAGAGTTTGTAAAATGAGGTAAACAGTACTCACAGCAGGCAGTGCAGTACTCAGCGGCAACAAGAAGGTAATCCAGCAGTATGGCAGTTCAGGGGTAAACCAATAGAAGGCCCGGGAACAGGCAGGAGTCAGCAACAAAAGGATATACAGCAGTATAACACTTCAGGGGTAAATCAATAGAATGGTCAGACAGGCAGAGTTCATCAACAGTTAAGCAATCCAGCAATGCAGAGGTTTAGGCAAGCAGAGTAGTCAAAACAGGCAGAGTTCATCAACAGTAAAGCAGTCCAGCAATTCAGGGGTTAAGGCAAGCAGAGTAGTCAAAACAGGCAGAGTTCAGCAACAGTGAATCAATACAGCAATTCAGCAAGCATACAGATATACAGCACCCAGGAGCACAAGAAGTAACACCTATACTTGAGCACAGGTGAGAGAGACTGAGGCTTTTACATAGGGAAGACAGGGCGGGCGTGATGATGTCATCACTGTGCTGCAGTTACACTGCCGTATCCCTAGCAACAGGAGGAGTGCCTGTGTTCATGGCAAAGGCTACAGCAGAGCAGGGCAGCAGCGTGACACACACTTTTATACAACACACACACCACACACTCTCATACAACACACACACCACACACAGTCTTATACAACACACACACACTCATACAAAACTCATACCACACACACACTTTCATATAACACACATACCACACACACACACACTATCATACAACACACACACTCTTATACAACACACAAACCACACACACTCTCATACAAAACACACACATCACACACACTCATACAAAACACACACTCTTATACAAAACACACCACACACACACTCATACAACACACAAACCACACACACTCTTATACAACACACACACCACACACACTCTCATACAACACACACCACACACACTCTCATACAACACACACACACCACACTCTTATACAACAAGCAAACCACACACACTCTCATACAACACACACACCACACACACTCTCATACAACACACACACCACACACACTCTCATGCAAAACGCACACACCACACACACTCATACAAAACACACACTCTTATACAAAACACACCACACACACTCTCATACAACACACACACACACACACACATTATCATGCAACACACACACTACACACACTCTCAAACAACACACACGCCACACACACACTCTCATACAACACACATAATACACACTCTCATATAACACACACACTCTCATACAACACATATACTACACACTCTCATATAACACACACACCACACACACTCTCATACAAAACTCATACCACACACACACTTTCATATAACACACATACCACACACACACACTATCATACAACACACACACTCATACAAAACACACACCACACAAACACTCTCAAACAACACACACACCACACACACTCTCATACAACACACACACCACACATATATTCATACACCACACACACTATCATACAACACACACACTCATACAAAACACACACCACACAAACACTCTCAAACAACACACACACCACACACACTCTCATACAACACACACACCACACACACTCTTATACAAAACACACCACACACACTCTTATACAACACACACACCAAACACACTCTCATACAACACACACACCACACACATTCTTATACAAAACACACCACACACACTCTTATACAACACACAAACCACACACACTCTCATACAAAATACACCACACACACTCTTATACAACACACAAACCATACACTCTCAAAAAACACACACACCATACACACTCTCATACAAAATACACCACACACACTCTCATACAACGCACAAGCCACACACACTCTCATACAACACACAAACCACACACACTCTCATACAACACACACACACACCCCACACACTCTCATACAACACACACACACCACACACACACATATTCTCATGCAACACACACTCTCATACAACACACACTATCATACAACACACATACTACACACTCTCATATAAAAAAACACAACACACACTCTCATACAACACACACTCTCATACAACACATATACTACACACTCTCATATAACACACACACCACACACATACTCATACAAAATACACCACACACACTCTTATACAACACACAACCATACACACTCTCATACAACACACACACCATACACACTCTGATATAAAATACACCACACACACTCTCATACAACGCACAAACCACACACACTCTCATACAACACACACCACACACTCTGATACAACACACACACACACATTCTCATGCAACACACACTCTCATACAACACACATACTACACACACTCATATAAAAACACAACACACACTCTTACAACACACACTCTTACAACACACACTCTTACAACACACACTCTTACAACACACACTCTTACAACACACACTCTTACAACACACACTCTTACAACACACACTCTTACAACACACACTCTTACAACACACACTCTTACAACACACACTCTCATACAACACACACTCTCATACAACACATATACTACACACTCTCGTTACACACACACCACACACACTCTCATACAAAACTCATACCACACACACACTTTCATATAACACACATACCACACACACACACACACTATCATACAACACACACACACCACACACACTCATACAAAACACACACCACACAAACACCCTCAAACAACACACACACTACACACACTCTCATACACCACACACCACACACGCTCTCATACAACACACACACCTACTCATACACCACACACACTCTTATACAAAACACACCACACACATTCTTATACAACACACACACCAAACACACTCTCATACAACACACACAGCACACACCACACACACTCTTATACAAAACACTCCACACACACTCTTATACAACACACAAACCACACACACTCTCATACCACACACACCACACACACTCTCATACAACACACACACTACACACACTCTCATACAACACACACCACACACACTCTCATACAAAATACACCACACACACTCTTATGCAACAAACAAACCATACACACTTTAATACAACACACACACCATACACTATGCAACGAAGAATTAAGGCAGTTCTGAAGGCAAAAGGGGGTCTTACCCAGTACTTGCAAGGTGTACCTAATAAAGTGGCCGGTGAGTGTGTGTATGTATGTATGTATGTATGTATATATATATATATATATATATATATATATATATATATATATATATATATATATAGTATGTATATGTATATATATATGTATATATATATATATGTGTGTGTGTGCAACATTAAAGGACCACTAAACACAGTAGAATATTATAACCAATAAATACATAATAGACGATGCAAAAGCACTTTTTCCTTCCCACTGCATATACGTATATTCTGTGAATCTTTCACATGCTCAGTAGGAACTGGTGCATCAGAAAGTGTGCATAAAAATAGACTGTGCACATTTAGATAATGTATGTGAATTGGAAAGTTGTTTAAAATTCTGTGCTCCATCTGAATCATGAAAGTTTAATTTTGGCTTTAGTAGTCCTTTAAGGAAAATAAAGTCTGCTTAGCTTAAGACAACCAAGTTTTCCTGACCAATATTTTTATTTATACACTTTATTTCTATAGTTTATTTTTGTTATTCATATTGTTTCATATTTGCAGAAGATTTATAATCTTATCATATAGGAATGTGTCATCAGGGGGCCTATTTAACAAAGGTCTGTCGGACCTGACCCTACAGTGCGGATCAGGTCCGACATACATCGCTGAATGCAGAGAGCAATACGCTCTGTATTCAGCATTGCACCAGCAGCTCTTGTGAGCTGCTGTTGCAACACTGCCCCCTGCAGATTTGCAACCAATCAGCCACCAGCAGGGGGGTTTCAATCAACCCGATCGTACTCGATCGGGTTGAATTGTGGCGATGTCTGTCTGACTGCTCAGAAAAGGCGGACAGGTTATGGAGCAGCGGTCTTTAGACCGCTGCATCATAACTGGTGTTTCTGGCGAACCTGCAGGCTCGCCAGAAACACGGGCCCTGAAGCACCATCCGGAGCTTGATAAATGGGCCCCTTAGAATGTAATGGAGTTGGATATAAAACATTATGCAAACACGATAACCATAAATTTCACACGCGCTGATCATGGCATTTCTGAAAGTGATAACATCTCATAGCCATCTGGTAAAAAGGAGGAGAGAGTTGTGTCTCAGGGAGGAACTGACAAATGTTTTGCTGTTATGGACTCTTTCCACTAGGGATTGTGGGAATGTGAAATGTCATTTTTTAGTGTAACTGTTTTCCTGCTGGTGCAAATTCTGTGATGATTTGATCTGGATGCAATATCCCTTCCTATAGTACATTAGCTAACTACTGGCTCACTGAAATGGTAGTTGGTGCGGGACCTTTTAGCAAAGTAAACAGGTGGAAATCTTTGCAAGGTATTTAAGAATGATGTGCAGATAATATTGCCTAGTGGGTCTGAGCTTGTTAGCTACATAGAAAAAGAGGGCAGAGGAAAGCAATGTAATGGCTCTCACTGTTTCCTCGAACATTGCACAAACTAAATAATGATTCTCACGCATTGCAAAAACAATATAATGTCTCCAACTCTCACTGATGCCTCACTTATTACATAAGGAATATATTGCATGTCGCTGATACCTCACATATTACATACTGTAAGCAATATAATGCATCTCACTGATGCCTCACATATTATATACTGTAAGCAATATAATGCATCTCGCTGATGCCTCACATATTACATACTGTAAGCAATATATTGCATGTCGCTGATACCTCACATATTACATAAGCAATATAATGCATCTCGCTGATGCCTCACATATTACATACTGTAAGCAATATAATGCATCTCGCTGAAACCTCACATATTACATACTGTAAGCAATATAATGCATCTCGCTGAAACCTCACATATTACATACTGTAAGCAATATATTGCATCTCGCTGAAACCTCACATATTACATACTGTAAGCAATATAATGCATCTCACTGATACCTAACATATTACATACTGTAAGCAATATATTGCATCTCACTGATACCTCACATATTACATACTGTAAGCAATATATTGCATCTCGCTGATACCTCACATATTACATACTGTAAGCAATATAATGTATCTCACTGATGCCTCACATATTACATACTGTAAGCAATATATTGCATCTCGCTGATACCTCACATATTACATACTGTAAGCAATATATTACATCTCGCTGATACCTCACATATTACATACTGTAAGCAATATAATGCATCTCGCTGATACCTCACATATTACATACTGTAAGCAATATATTGCATCTCGCTGAAACCTCACATATTACATACTGTAAGCAATATAATGCATCTCGCTGAAACCTCACATATTACATACTGTAAGCAATATATTGCATCTCGCTGAAACCTCACATATTACATACTGTAAGCAATATATTGCATCTCGCTGATACCTCACATATTACATACTGTAAGCAATATAATGTATCTCGCTGATACCTCACATATTACATACTGTAAGCAATATATTGTATCTCGCTGATACCTCACATATTACATACTGTAAGCAATATAATGCATCTCGCTGATACCTCACATATTACATACTGTAAGCAATATAATGCATCTCGCTGATACCTCACATATTACATACTGTAAGCAATATATTGCATGTCGCTGATACCTCACATATTACATACTGTAAGCAATATAATGTATCTCGCTGATGCCTCACATATTACATACTGTAAGCAATATAATGCATCTCGCTGAAACCTCACATACTACATACTGTAAGCAATATATTGCATCTCGCTGATACCTCACATATTACATACTGTAAGCAATATATTGCATCTCGCTGAAACCTCACATATTACATACTGTAAGCAATATAATGCATCTTGCTGATGCCTCACATATTATATAAGCAATATAATGCATCTCGCTGAAACCTCACATATTACATACTGTAAGCAATATAATGCATCTCGCTGAAACCTCACATATTACATACTGTAAGCAATATAATGCATCTCGCTGATACCTCACATATTACATACTGTAAGCAATATATTGCATCTCGCTGATACCTCACATATTACATACTGTAAGCAATATAATGTATCTCGCTGATGCCTCACATATTACATACTGTAAGCAATATAATGCATCTCGCTGATACCTCACATATTACATACTGTAAGCAATATATTGCATCTCGCTGATACCTAACATATTACATAAGCAATATAATGCATCTCGCTGATACCTCATATATTACATACTGTAAGCAATATATTGCATCTCGCTGATGCCTTACATATTACATACTGTAAGCAATATAATGCATCTCGCTGATACCTCATATATTACATAAGCAATATAATGCATCTCGCTGATACCTCATATATTACATACTGTAAGCAATATATTGCATCTCGCTGATGCCTCACATATTACATAAGCAATATAATGCATCTCGCTGATACCTCACATATTACATAAGCAATATAATGTATCTCGCTGATGCCTCACATATTACATACTGTAAGCAATATAATGCATCTTGCTGATACCTCACATATTACATAAGCAATATATTGCATCTCGCTGATACCTAACATAATACATAAGCAATATAATGCATCTCACTGATACCTCACATATTACATACTGTAAGCAATATAATGCATCTCACTGATACCTCACATATTACATACTGTAAGCAATATATTGCATCTCGCTGATACCTCACATATTACATACTGTAAGCAATATAATGCATCTCGCTGATGCCTCACATATTACATAAGCAATATATTGCATCTCGCTGATGCCTCACATATTACATACTGTAAGCAATATATTACATCTCGCTGATACCTCACATATTACATACTGTAAGCAATATATTACATCTCGCTGATACCTCACATATTACATACTGTAAGCAATATATTGTATCTCGCTGATACCTAACATATTACATAAGCAATATAATGCATCTCGCTGATGCCTCACATATTACATACTGTAAGCAATATATTGCATCTCGCTGATACCTAACATATTACATAAGCAATATAATGCATCTCGCTGATACCTTACATATTACATAAGCAATATATTGCATCTCGCTGATACCTAACATATTACATACTGTAAGCAATATAATGCATCTCGCTGATACCTCAAATATTACATACTGTAAACAATATATTACATCTCGCTGATACCTCACATATTATATACTGTAAGCAATATATTGCATCTGGCTGATACCTAACATATTACATAAGCAATATAATGCATCTCGCTGATGCCTCACATATTACATAAGCAATATAATGCATCTTGCTGATACCTTACATATTACATATGCAATATATTGCATATCGCTGATACCTCACATGTTAAATACTGTAAGCAATATATTGCATCTCGCTGATACCTAACATATTACATAAGCAATATAATGCATCTCGCTGATATCTCACATATTACATAAGCAATACATTGCATGTCGCTGATACCTAACATATTACATACTGTAAGCAATGTAATGCATCTCGCTGATACCTCACATGTTACATACTGTAAACAATATATTACATCTCGCTGATACCTCACATATTACATACTGTAAGCAATATATTGCATCTCGCTGATACCTCACATGTTACATACTGTAAACAATATATTACATCTCGCTGATACCTCATATATTACATACTGTAAGCAATATATTGCATCTGGCTGATACCTAACATATTACATAAGCAATATATTACATCTCGCTGATGCCTCACATATTACATAAGCAATATAATGCATCTCGCTGATATCTCACATATTACATAAGCAATACATTGCATGTCGCTGATACCTAACATATTACATACTGTAAGCAATGTAATGCATCTCGCTGATACCTCACATGTTACATACTGTAAACAATATATTACATCTCGCTGATATCTCACATATTACATACTGTAAGCAATATATTGCATCTCGCTGATACCTCACATGTTACATACTGTAAACAATATATTACATCTCGCTGATACCTCATATATTACATACTGTAAGCAATATATTGCATCTCGCTGAAACCTCACATATTACATACTGTAAGCAATATATTGCATCTCGCTGATACCTCACATATTACATACTGTAAGCAATATAATGTATCTCGCTGATACCTCACATATTACATACTGTAAGCAATATATTGTATCTCGCTGATACCTCACATATTACATACTGTAAGCAATATAATGCATCTCGCTGATACCTCACATATTACATACTGTAAGCAATATAATGCATCTCGCTGATACCTCACATATTACATAAGCAATATATTGCATCTCGCTGATACCTCATATATTACATACTGTAAGCAATATATTGCATCTCGCTGATACCTCACATATTACATACTGTAAGCAATATAATGTATCTCGCTGATGCCTCACATATTACATACTGTAAGCAATATAATGCATCTCGCTGAAACCTCACATACTACATACTGTAAGCAATATATTGCATCTCGCTGATACCTCACATATTACATACTGTAAGCAATATATTGCATCTCGCTGAAACCTCACATATTACATACTGTAAGCAATATAATGCATCTTGCTGATGCCTCACATATTATATAAGCAATATAATGCATCTCGCTGAAACCTCACATATTACATACTGTAAGCAATATAATGCATCTCGCTGAAACCTCACATATTACATACTGTAAGCAATATAATGCATCTCGCTGATACCTCACATATTACATACTGTAAGCAATATATTGCATCTCGCTGATACCTCACATATTACATACTGTAAGCAATATAATGTATCTCGCTGATGCCTCACATATTACATACTGTAAGCAATATAATGCATCTCGCTGATACCTCACATATTACATACTGTAAGCAATATATTGCATCTCGCTGATACCTAACATATTACATAAGCAATATAATGCATCTCGCTGATACCTCATATATTACATACTGTAAGCAATATATTGCATCTCGCTGATGCCTTACATATTACATACTGTAAGCAATATAATGCATCTCGCTGATACCTCATATATTACATAAGCAGTATAATGCATCTCGCTGATACCTCATATATTACATACTGTAAGCAATATATTGCATCTCGCTGATGCCTCACATATTACATAAGCAATATAATGCATCTCGCTGATACATTATATTGCTTATGTAATATGTGAGGTATCAGCGAGATGTAATATATTGCTTACAGTATGTAATATGTGAGGCATCAGCGAGATGCAATATATTGCTTATGTAATATGTGAGGCATCAGCGAGATGCATTATATTGCTTACAGTATGTAATATGTGAGGTATCAGCGAGATGCAATATATTGCTTACAGTATGTAATATGTGAGGTATCAGTGAGATGCATTATATTGCTTATGTATTATGTTAGGTATCAGCGAGATGCAATATATTGCTTATGTAATATGTGAGGTATCAGCAAGATGCATTATTTTGCTTACAGTATGTAATATGTGAGGCATCAGCGAGATACATTATATTGCTTATGTAATATGTGAGGTATCTCGCTGATGCCTCACATATTACATACTGTAAGCAAAATAATGCATCTTGCTGATACCTCACATATTACATAAGCAATATATTGCATCTCGCTGATACCTAACATAATACATAAGCAATATAATGCATCTCACTGATACCTCACATATTACATACTGTAAGCAATATATTGCATCTCGCTGATACCTCACATATTACATACTGTAAGCAATATAATGCATCTCGCTGATGCCTCACATATTACATAAGCAATATATTGCATCTCGCTGATGCCTCACATATTACATACTGTAAGCAATATATTACATCTCGCTGATACCTCACATATTACATACTGTAAGCAATATATTACATCTCGCTGATACCTCACATATTACATACTGTAAGCAATATATTGTATCTCGCTGATACCTAACATATTACATAAGCAATATAATGCATCTCGCTGATGCCTCACATATTACATACTGTAAGCAATATATTGCATCTCGCTGATACCTAACATATTACATAAGCAATATAATGCATCTCGCTGATACCTAACATATTACATACTGTAAGCAATATAATGCATCTCGCTGATACCTCAAATATTACATACTGTAAACAATATATTACATCTCGCTGATACCTCACATATTATATACTGTAAGCAATATATTGCATCTGGCTGATACCTAACATATTACATAAGCAATATAATGCATCTCGCTGATGCCTCACATATTACATAAGCAATATAATGCATCTCGCTGATACCTTACATATTACATATGCAATATATTGCATATCGCTGATACCTCACATGTTAAATACTGTAAGCAATATATTGCATCTCGCTGATACCTAACATATTACATAAGCAATATAATGCATCTCGCTGATATCTCACATATTACATAAGCAATACATTGCATGTCGCTGATACCTAACATATTACATACTGTAAGCAATGTAATGCATCTCGCTGATACCTCACATGTTACATACTGTAAACAATATATTACATCTCGCTGATACCTCACATATTACATACTGTAAGCAATATATTGCATCTCGCTGATACCTCACATGTTACATACTGTAAACAATATATTACATCTCGCTGATACCTCATATATTACATACTGTAAGCAATATATTGCATCTGGCTGATACCTAACATATTACATAAGCAATATATTACATCTCGCTGATGCCTCACATATTACATACTGTAAGCAATATATTGCATCTGGCTGATACCTAACATATTACATAAGCAATATATTACATCTCGCTGATGCCTCACATATTACATACTGTAAGCAATATATTGCATCTGGCTGATACCTAACATATTACATAAGCAATATAATGCATCTTGCTGATGCCTCACATATTACATAAGCAATATATTGCATCTTGCTGATTCCTAACATATTACATAAGCAATATAATGCATCTCGCTGATATCTCACATGTTAAATACTGTAAGCAATATATTGCATCTCGCTGATACCTAACATATTACATACTGTAAGCAATATATTGCATCTCGCTGATGCCTCACATATTATATAAGCAATATATTGCATCTCGCTGATGCCTCACATATTACATACTGTAAGCAATATATTGCATCTCGCTGATATCTCACATATTATATAAGCAATATATTGCATCTCGCTGATGCCTCACATATTACATACTGTAAGCAATATATTGCATCTCGCTGATACCTCACATATTACATACTGTAAGCAATATATTGCATCTCGCTGATGCCTCACATATAACATAAGCAATATAATGCATCTCGCTGATGCCTCACATATAACGTAAGCAATATAATGCATCTCGCTGATATCTCACATATTACATAAGGAATATATTGCATCTCGCTGATACCTCACATATTACATACTGTAAGCAATATAATGCATCTCGCTGATACCTCACATGTTACATACTGTAAACAATATATTACATCTCGCTGATACCTCACATATTACATACTGTAAGCAATATATTGCATCTGGCTGATACCTAACATATTACATAAGCAATATATTATATCTCGCTGATGCCTCACATATTACATACTGTAAGCAATATATTGCATCTGGCTGATACCTAACATATTACATAAGCAATATATTACATCTCGCTGATGCCTCACATATTACATACTGTAAGCAATATATTGCATCTGGCTGATACCTAACATATTACATAAGCAATATAATGCATCTCGCTGATGCCTCACATATTACATAAGCAATATATTGCATCTCGCTGATGCCTCACATATTACATACTGTAATCAATATATTGCATCTCGCTGATGCCTCACATATAACATAAGCAATATAATGCATCTCGCTGATATCTCACATATTACATAAGGAATATATTGCATGTCGCTGATACCTCACATATTACATACTGTAAGCAATATATTGCATCTCGCTGATGCCTCACATATTACATAAGCAATATATTGCATCTCGCTGATGCCTCACATATTACATACTGTAAGCAATATATTGCATCTGGCTGATACCTCACATATAACATAAGCAATATAATGCATCTCGCTGATATCTCACATATTACATAAGGAATATATTGCATGTCGCTGATACCTCACATATTACATACTGTAAGCAATATATTGCATCTCGCTGATGCCTCACATATTACATAAGCAATATATTGCATCTCGCTGATGCCTCACATATTACATACTGTAAGCAATATATTGCATCTCGCTGATACCTCACATATAACATAAGCAATATATTGCATCTCGCTGATGCCTCACATATTACATACTGTAAGCAATATATTGCATCTCGCTGATACCTCACATATTACATACTGTAAGCAATATATTGCATCTGGCTGATGCCTCACATATTACATAAGCAATATAATGCGTCTCGCGGATACCTCACATATTACATAAGCAATATAAGGGCTTAGAGTAATTTACATGCAGTGTATGTGATCTTGTGCCCTGCTTTGCCTCCAGCATACCTCACACTAATGATAACCTCACATACACCTAGATTACGCGTTTTGCATTAGAGGCTGTGCAGTGCTAACTAGCAGTTTATGCTCACCGCTCACTTACAGACAGCGCTGGAATTACGGGTTTTTACAAACCAGACAAGAAGTGAGCGTTGAGCAAAATTTTGCTCATTACCGCACTCCAATACCAGCGCTGCTTACGTTAGTGGTGAGCTGTTGTAACGTGCTTGTGCACAATTTCCACATAGGAATCAACGGGGAGAGCCATCTGAAAAAAAAGTCTAACACCTGCAAAAAAGCAGGGTAAAGCTCCTTAACGCAGCCCCATTGATTCCTATAGGGAAATACATTTTATGTCTACACCTAACACCCTAACATGAACCTCGAGTCTAAACACCCCTAATCTTAAATTTATTAACCCCTAATCTGCTGCCCCCGACATCGCCGACACCTACATTATAATAATTAACCACTAATCTGCCGCTCTGGACACCGCCGCCACCTACATTATACGTATGAACGCCTAATCTGCTGCCCCCAACATCGCCGAACCCTACATTATATTTATTAACCCCTACTCTGCCGCGCCCAATGTCACCTCCACCTACCTACACTTATTAACCCCTAATCTGCCGCCCCCAACGTCGCCACCACTATAATAAACATATTAACCCCTAAACCGCCGCACTCCCGCCTCGCAAACATTAGTTAGATATTATTAACCCCTAATCTGCCAGCCCTAACATCGCCGCCACCTACCTACATTTATTAACCCCTAATCTGCCACCCCCAACGTCGCCGCCACTATACTAAATGTATTAACCCCTAAACCTAAGTCTAACCCTAACCCTAACACCCCCTAACTTTAATATAATTAAAAGAAATCTAAATAAAAATTCCTATCATTAACTAAATAATTCCTATTTAAAACTAAATACTTACCTATAGAATAAACCCTAAGCTAGCTACAATATAACTAATAGTTACATTGTAGCTATTTTAGGATTTATTTTTATTTTACAGGCAAGTTTGTATTTATTTTAACTAGGTAGAATAGTTATTAAATAGTTATTAACTATTTAATAACTACCTAGCTAAAATAAATACAAAGTTACCTGTAAAATAAAACCTAACCTAAGTTACAATTACACCTAACACTACACTATAATTAAATTATTTCCCTAAATTAAATACAATTAAATACAATTAAATAAAATTATCTAAAGTACAAAAACAAACAAACCCTAAATTACAGAAAATAATAAGCAAATTACAAGATTTTTAAACTAATTACACCTAATCTAATCCCCCTAACAAAATAAAAAAGCCCCCCCCCAAAATAAAAAAAAGCCATACCCTACACTAAATTACAAATAGCCCTTAAAAGGGACTTTTGCTGGGCATTGCCCCAAAGTAATCAGCTCTTTTACCTGTAAAATAAAATTACAAATCCCCCCCCAACATTAAAACCCACCACCCACACAACCAACCCTACTCTAAAACCCACCCAATATCCCCTTAAAAAAACCTAACACTAACCCCTTGAAGATCACCTTACCGGGAGAAGTCTTCATCAAACCGGGCCGAAGTCCTCAACGATGCCGGGAGAAGTCTTCATCCAAGCTGGGTGAAGTGGTCCTCCGGACGGTCTTCATCCATCCGGCGCGGAGCGGGTCCATCTTCAAGACATCCGATGCGGAGCATCCTCTTCATCCGACGGCTAAAACTGAATGAAGGTTCCTTTAAATGACATCATCCAAGATGGCGTCCCTTCAATTCCGATTGGCTGATAGAATTTTATCAGCCAATCGGAATTAAGGTAGAAAAAATCAGCCAATAGGATTGAGCTGGCATTCTATTGGCTGTTTAGTATAGTGGTGGCGACGTTGGGGGCGGCAGATTAGGGGTTAATAAATGTAGGTAGGTGTTGGCGATGTTAGGGACGGCAGATTAGGGGTTAATAATATTTAACTAATGTTTGCAAGGCGGGAGTGCGGCATTTTAGGGGTTAATGTTTATTATAGTGGCGGCGATGTCCGGTTCGGCAGATTAGGGGTTAAAAAATTTATTTTAGTGTTTTCGATGCGGGAGGGCCTCGGTTTAGGGGTTAATAGGTAGTTAGTGTACTTTTTAGCACTTTAGTTATGAGTTTTATGCTACGGCGTTGTAGTGTAAAACTCTTAACTACTGACTTTAAAATGCGGTACCAGTCTTGACAGGAGAGAGTGTACCGCTCACTTTTTGGCAGACTTGTAATACCGACGCTATGCAAGTCCCATTGAAGAAAGAGTATACGCAATTTACGTAAGTGGATTTGCGGTATTTCCAAGTCTGGCAAAAAAAGTGAGCGGTACACCTGTACCTGCAAGACTCGTAATACCAGCGAGCATTAAAAAGCAGCGTTAGGACCTCTTAACGCTGCTTTTTAAACCTAATGCACAACTCGTAATCTAGTCGATAGTTACCACATGCTCTGATAGAGCTGTGCAAATAGTGTGTTATTGTACCATTTTGCAACACTGATATTTTTAACTCCTTCTATACTCTGAATAGCAAAAAAATCTGTTAAAATTAGATGTGTTTGTGTATGTCTTGGTTTTATTTTAGTTGCCATACTGACAATAGCGCATGAAGGTTCTGCATTATTGTGAATTGCAGTTCTCTTTGGCAATTGTTTTAATGTTATTGTTTACAAAATAGAAACTTTTGGAAATGTGTTAAATAGATTTGCTGAAAACAGAAATACTTCTTAGTACTTTTTTGCTCGGTACAACCTAAACACCTGCATCTTTTTCTCCCCATTTCTCAGCACACCTTGGCATTCTGCATTCTTTAAATACCCAGTGGAAAATATATGCAGGCCATAAAATATATTCTCTCCACTTTATCCATCCATTACTTTGTAACACTATTACATTCCGCCACAATGATAAAGAGGTTTCTTTATGATCTGTCAACTAATTACAACTTATCATGCACTACTCCCTGTCCAAATGATCAGTTTTATGGTTGTGGGGTTGGACCTAGATATATAAATCTCTGGCTGTTTGCATAGAACTGTATCTAGCGGAATTGCTTCTTGTTTTAAAAAGTCTATTAAACTTTGGCTAGATGAAGAGCGTCAATACAGTCAAATTTATTATGGCAGTAGTACAATCTGATTTTCTTTATATGACATAGTAAATTGGATATATAGTTGTTTTGATTCTAGGATTAATTTGTTCTCTGATGCTTAAAGGAATACTAAACCCAGATTGGTTCTTTCATGATTCGGATAGAGCATGCAATTTTAATGAAAAAAAGCAGGAATGTAAGCTTACGAGCCGGCACATTTTTGGTTAAGCACCCTGGGTAGCAGAATGAAAAATAGGCCGTATGCTAAGCTTATATCCCTGCTTTTTCAAATAAAGATAACAAGAGAACAAAGAAAAAATGATAATAGGAAAAAATTAGAATGTAACTTAAAATTGCCTGCTCTATCTAAATCATGAAAGAAAAAAAATTGGGCTTAGTATCCCTTTAAATTTGAAAGGGAAACATTGGGACCTTCAAGCATTTTTCTTATTATTATTATTTTTATTGTTTGTTTGTATAGCACCACCATACTCTGTAGCAATTAAAAGTATGACAATGATTTTTGTTAATGATAAAACAGAGTAAACAAAATATAGAAACATAGAATGTATGTCCCATCAAGTCTATACATATTACATGTGACTGTTTCCTTAGGATAGCCTTATGTATGTCTCATTAAGTCTATACATATTACATGTGACTGTTTCCTTAGGATATTCTTATACATGT
The DNA here is from genome assembly GCF_027579735.1 of Bombina bombina. Lineage (NCBI taxonomy): Eukaryota > Metazoa > Chordata > Amphibia > Anura > Bombinatoridae > Bombina > Bombina bombina. The sequence goes on along the minus strand of NC_069510.1, from coordinate 26,343,870 downwards.
CCCATCAAGTCTATACATATTACTTGTGACTGTTTCCTTAGGATAGCCTTATGTATGTCCCATCAAGTCTATACATATTACATGTGACTGTTTCCTTAGGATAGTCTTATACATGTCCCATCAAGTCTATACATATTACATGTGACTGTTTCCTTAGGATAGCCTTATGTATGTCCCATCAAGTCTATATATATTACATGTGACTGTTTCCTTAGGATAGTCTTATACATGTCCCATCAAGTCTATACATATTACATGTTACTGTTTCCTTAGGATAGCTTAATGTATGTCCCATCAAGTCTATACATATTACATGCAGGGCCGGATTGGCCTACCAGGATAACAGGAGATTTCCCTGTGGGCTGCAGCAGTTGGGGCTGGAAAGCTACAATTTAAAGGGGGATTAATGGATGCAATTGGGTTGTAAGGTCCCTTTATAACATCAATCTGGAATTTTTATTTAATACAAAGTAATAAAATGTATTTCTGGGGAAGGAGTATCCCAGTATTCCCCTTTGAGAAAAATGGGGCATGTGCATTCTACCTACTCAACGGAAAATAGGGCTGGTCTTCATATTTTTCCAGGGCTGCTTTTTATTCCCAGTCCGGCCCTGATTACATGTGACTGTTTCCTTAGGATAGTCTTATACATGTCCCATCAAGTCTACCCATAGTACATGTTCCTTTTTCCTTAGGATAGTCTTATACATGTCCCATCAAGTCTATACATATTACATGTTACTGTTTCCTTAGGATAGCTTAATGTATGTCCCATCAAGTCTATACATATTACATATTACTGTTTCCTTAGGATAGCCTTATGTATGTCTCATCAAGTTTACCCATATTACATATTACTGTTTCCTTAGGATAGTCTTATACATGTCTCATCAAGTTTACCTATATTACATGTTACTATTTCCTTAGGATAGCTTTATGTATGTCTCATCAAGTCTATACATATTACATGTTACTTTTTCCTTAGGATAGCTTTATGTATGTCTCATCAAGTCTACCCATATTACATGTTACTGTTTCCTTAGGATAGCTTTATGTATGTCTCATCAAGTTTACCCATATTACATGTTACTGTTTCCTTAGGATAGCTTTATATATGTCTCATCAAGTCTACCCATATTACATGTTACTATTTCCTTAGGATAACCTTATGTATGTCTCATCAAGTCTATACATATTACATGTTACTTTTTCCTTAGGATAGCTTTATGTATGTCTCATCAAGTTTACCCATATTACATGTTACTGTTTCCTTAGGATAGCTTTATGTATGTCTCATCAAGTTTACCCATATTACATGTTACTGTTTCCTTAGGATAACCTTATGTATGTCCCATCAAGTCTACACATATTACATGTTACTGTTTCTTTAGGATAGACTTATGTATGTCTCATCAAGTCTACCTATATTACATGTTACTGTTTTCTTAGGATAGCTTTATATATGTCTCATCAAGTCTACCCATATTACATGTTACTGTTTCCTTAGGATAGCTTTATGTATGTCTCATTAAGTTTACCCATATTACATGTTACTTTTCCTTAGGATAGCCTTATGTATGTCTCATCAAGTCTATACATATTACATTTTACTGTTTCCTTAGGATAGACTTATGTATGTCTCATCAAGTCTACACATATTACATGTTACTGTTTCCTTAGGATAGACTTATGTATGTCTCATCAAGTCTACACATATTACATGTTACTGTTTCCTTAGGATAGCTTTACATATGTCTCATCAAGTCTACCCATATTACATGTTACTATTTCCTTAGGATAGCCTTATGTATGTCTCATCAAGTCTATACATATTACATGTTACTGTTTCCTTAGGATAGCCTTATGTATGTCCCATCAAGTGTACCCATATTACATGTTACTGTTTCCTTAGGATAGCCTTATGTATGTCCCATCAAGTGTACCCATATTACATGTTACTGTTTCCTTAGGATAGCCGTATGCATGTCTCATCAAGTCTACACATATTACATGTTACTGTTTCCTTAGGATAGCCTTATGTATGTCTCATCAAGTCTACCCATATTATGTTACTTTTTCCTAAGGATAGCTTTATGTATGTCTCATCAAGTTTACCCATATTACATGTTACTGTTTCCTTAGGATAGCCTTATGTATGTCTCATCAAGTCTACCCATATTACATGTTACTGTTTTCTTAGGATAGCTTTATATATGTCTCATCAAGTCTACCCATATTACATGTTACTGTTTCCTTAGGATAGCTTTATGTATGTCTCATCAAGTCTATACATATTACATTTTACTGTTTCCTTAGGATAGACTTATGTATGTCTCATCAAGTCTACACATATTACATGTTACTGTTTCCTTAGGATAGACTTATGTATGTCTCATCAAGTCTACACATATTACATGTTACTGTTTCCTTAGGATAGCTTTACATATGTCTCATCAAGTCTACCCATATTACATGTTACTATTTCCTTAGGATAGCCTTATGTATGTCTCATCAAGTCTATACATATTACATGTTACTGTTTCCTTAGGATAGCCTTATGTATGTCCCATCAAGTGTACCCATATTACATGTTACTGTTTCCTTAGGATAGCCGTATGCATGTCTCATCAAGTCTACACATATTACATGTTACTGTTTCCTTAGGATAGCCTTATGTATGTCTCATCAAGTCTACCCATATTATGTTACTTTTTCCTAAGGATAGCTTTATGTATGTCTCATCAAGTTTACCCATATTACATGTTACTGTTTCCTTAGGATAGCCTTATGTATGTCTCATCAAGTCTACCCATATTACATGTTACTGTTTTCTTAGGATAGCTTTATATATGTCTCATCAAGTCTACCCATATTACATGTTACGGTTTCCTTAGGATAGCCTTATGTATGTCTCATCAAGTCTACCCATATTACATGTTACTGTTTCCTTAGGATAGTCTTATGTATGTCTCATCAAGTCTACCCATATTATGTTACTTTTGCCTTAGGATAGCTTTACATATGTCTCATCAAGTTTACCCATATTACATGTTACTGTTTCCTTAGGATAGCTTTATGTATGTCTCATCAAGTCTATACATATTACATGTTACTTTTTCCTTAGGATAGCCTTATGTATGTCTCATCAAGTTTACCCATATTACATGTTACTGTTTCCTTAGGATAGCTTTATGTATGTCTCATCAAGTCTATACATATTACATGTTACTTTTTCCTTAGGATAGACTTATGTATGTCTCATCAAGTCTACCCATATTATATTACTGTTTCCTTAGGAAAGCTTTATGTATGTCTCATCAAGTCTACCCATATTACATATTACTGTTTCCTAAGGATAGCTTTATGTATGTCTCATCAAGTCTACCCATATTACATGTTACTGTTTCCTTAGGATAGCTTTATGTATGTCTCATCAAGTCTACCCATATTACATGTTACTGTTTCCTTAGGATAGACTTATGTATGTCTCATCAAGTCTACCCATATTACATATTACTGTTTCCTTAGGATAGCCTTATGTATGTCTCATCAAGTCTACCCATATTACATGTTACTTTTTCCTTAGGATAGCCTTATGTATGTCTCATCAAGTCTACCCATATTACATGTTACTTATTACTTAGTATAGCCTTATGTATGTCTCATCAAGTCTACCCATATTACATGTTACTTTTTCCTTAGGATAGCCTTATGTATGTCTCATCAAGTCTACCCATATTACATGTTACTTATTACTTAGTATAGCCTTATGCATGTCCCATCAAGTCTACCCATATTACATGTTACTTTTTCCTTAGGATAGCCTTATGTATGTCTCATCAAGTCTACCCATATTACATGTTACTGTTTCCTTAGGATAGCTTTATATATGGCTCATCAAGTCTACCTATATTACATGTTACTTTTTCCTTAGGATAGTCTTATACATGTCCCATCAAGTCTATACATATGACGTTACTTTTTCCTTAGGATAGCCTTATGCATGTCCCAGGCATTTTTTAATTCCCGTACAGTCTTTGTGTTTACCACCTCAAATGGAAGTTTATTCCATGGATCCACCACCCTTTCTTTAAAAAAAAAATGCTTCCTCAAATTTAACTTTAGATTGTGACCTTTCAGCTTTTATTTTATTAAGTCCCTTCATATATTTGAAGGTTTCTATCATGTCACCTCTTTCCCTTCTGTCCTCTAAACTATACATATTTAGATCATAGAGTCTTTCTTTGTACATTTTATATTTTAGACCATGTACCATTTTAGTAGCCCTCCTTTGGACAGCTTCTAGTTTATTTATATATTTCTGAAAATATGGTCTCCAGAACTGTACACAGTATTCCAGATTTGGTCTACCTAGTGATCTGTAAAGTGGCATAAGAACCTCACTATTTCTGCTACTAATACCTCTTCCAATGCAACCAAGTATTCGACTGGCCTTACTGGCTGCACTGCTGCATTGTGTACCAAATTTTAAATAATCAGAAATAATAATTCCCAAGTCCCTCTCTTCTTTAGTTACAGTAAGTAATGTACCATTGAGACTATAATTGGCCTTTGGGTTTTTGGATCCTATATACATAATTTTGCTCTAGGTAATATTACATTTCAGATCCCATTTATTTGACCAGTCCTCTAGTTTTTTTAAAAAAAATAAATTAATACAGGAAAAGGAATGCCCTGCTATGATGAGCTTACTGTCTAGAAGTTGAGGACTGAGGAGACATAAGATTTGGGGTAACTTGTCAGCCTTCAAGTTCCCCTAACATGCCAGGTTTTCATTATAGCTGAACTAGAGCACAGGTGAAATAATCAGTTGATGGGTGAGAGCAGGTTAGTAACCATAGTTACTGATCAGCTGACTATTTAACCTGTGCTCTTGTTAAGATATAATGAAAACCTTGCATGTTAGGGTTCTTGAGGACGGGGGTTGAGAAATACTGAAATGGATTATAGATGCAGCAGTGAGACAAGGCAGTTTAATATCTCTAAATAGGTGGGTTTTCAAAGGGTGCCATAAACTACAAGGTTGGAGACAGTCTGATGGAGGGGAGAGTTCTAGAGGACAGGAGAACCTTATGAGAAGTCCTGGAGGCGAAAAAGGAAATAGTTATAACAGGGGTGGAGAGACATAGGTCAGAAGTCAATCAAAGAGGGCCAGATGGGAAGTATTTGGCGATGAGTGAGTAGGTTAGTCTCAAAATTTGCGCTTATCCTACAAACCCAAGAAGCAAACCAACTTACATCTCAGTTGGCCATAACCCTATTTAATTTCAGGAATAAAATGTATTCCCTTGTCAATCAAAAATAATAATGCCAGCCAACAGTCATAGATTATTGGGGCTGTCCCAATATTAGAGTATTGTTTTTGTTCAAGTGGGCATGCTGTGTAAACACTAGCAATGATGAGGGCCTGCACATGCCTTAATCAATTTCTAACCTTTATGCCCAAAACTGTGGTGATGAGTGTATGGAGCAGGGCAAGAGGGGAGCAAATGTACCCCAATAATTTTGCACTTTATACCTCAACATAAGAACCCACTACAGTTATTATTTTGGTTCAAAGGAGCACCTGTTTATAAAATGACGTACAGCTCATGAGTACAGCAAGCACGTCTTGTCACAGATATCACTATTTTTATTTACTTATTCCCACCCTCCAGAAGATTTTCTGAAGATACCCATCTATAATTTCCTATAATGATTCCACAGGGAAAGGCTTTTTCCTAGGTGTTTGCAGCTGAACCAGATGGTTCACACGTTAAGAGGTGCGTGATATGCCCCATTCAGTTAAAAAGCTTGGCTTTATTCCAAAAATTGCTACATGGATGCATTCTGTGAGTGAGTCACACGTTCGCATTCTTGGAGAAACCCAACACATATAGGTGCATGTTTCAAACTGGTGCAATGAAATAATAGAGCATGCAAACAAGCATCTATGGAGAAATATGATAAACAATCTAACTGAAAAACACAAGTGCGGTGCCACTTAGCGTATTCTGTGTGGAAGACGCCCAAAAGGAAACCCCCAAGAAGAAGGCTACTCACGAGTAACCAAGCACCAAAGAAATGGTGTGTATAAGCAGGATGGGAATCAGACTACCCCAGCTTACTCCCTTCCAGCAAATAGGAGCGGTGTCCCTTGTGACTCCAAAAGTCCCTTTTTTTTGTTAAAATATAAAAAACATTAAACCAATACAATGGTATAGACATGTAAAATACTAATATATAGGGTTATTGTGCATAAATGTCTAAAAGTGAATTTTCTGTAACGCGTTACTTGGTCTTTAGAATAATTTATGGCCATGATGTAGTTGCTTGGTTTGCAAAGCACCTTTAGCCTGTGAATAAAATATTTTAGCTGTGGTCTCATTTTTTCTATGTTATACATTTTCTATTTTTTTTTAGCTGTTTATAAAAAAATTAAATATCTTCAAACGTATATATTTTTAATGTTGCTATCAATTATTTGTAAAAAAAAAAATAGAAAAGATGTAAAATTTTAACAATGTCTCTCTAGAATTAGTATATTTGACAATACACAAGTCATTTGTGAAATTATATAATATAAGGACCTCGTATAGTAGTGCATGTCTGCCCCTGAGCTTACGTAGATATGCTTTTCTACAAAGGATACAAAGGTTTTCCTCTCAGAGTGCAGTGAATGTCAGAGGGATGTGAAGAGAGTATTGCCTATTTGAATACAATGGTCTTCCTCTAGGGGATCTATTTCATAGGTTCTCTGTTATCGGTCGTAGAGATTTCTTCTCCTACCTCCCTTTTCAGGTCGACGATATACTCTTATATACCATTACCTCTACTGATTCTCGTTTCAGTACTGGTTTGGCTATCTACTATATGTAGATGAGTGTCTTAGGGTAAGTAAGTCTTATTTCTATTTATGACACTCAAAGCTATGGTTGGGCACTTTATATGTAAAGTTCTAAATATATGTGTTTAAACTTATATTTGCCATGATTCAGGATAATCAGTATTCCTTCATTCAGACTGTCAGTTTCATTATTTGGGATAATGCATATGAATAAATAATTTTTTTCTTACCTTAAAAATTTTCAATTGACTTTTTTCCCTGCGGGCTGTTAGGCTTGCAGGGGCAGAAAATGCTTCAATTTATTGCGTCATTCTTGGCGCAAACTTTTTTGGCGCAAAATTTTGTCATTTCCGGCGCCATAGTTGACGCCGGAAGTTTGTTCGGTTGCGTCATTTTTTGACGTATGTGTGGTTTTTTGCGCCAAAAAATGTGGGCGTCGTTTTTTATGTCAGAGGATGTTGCGTCATACTTGGCGCCAAAAAAATATGGGCGTTGTACTTGGCGCCAATAATGTGGGCGTCATACTTGGCGCCAAAAAATGTGGGCGTCATACTAGTCTCCACCTTTTTTCACATTATTTAAGTCTCACTTTTTTATTGCTTCTGGTTGCTAGAGGCTTGTTTATTTTGCATCTTTTCCCATTCCTGAAACTGTCATTTAAGGAATTTGATAATTTTGCTTTATATGTTGTTTTTTCTATTACTTATTGCAAGATGTCACAACCTGACCCTGGATCAGAATCTACTTCTGGAAAGACGCTGCCTGATGCTGGTTCTACCAAAGTTAAGTGCATCTGTTGTAAACGTTTGGTAACTGTTCCTCCGGCTGTAGTTTGTGTTAGTTGTCATGATAAGCTTTCTAACGCAGATAGTGTCTCCATTAGTAATAATCCTTTACCTGTTGTTTTTCCTTCAACATCTAATGTTCAGGATGTCCCTGTTAATGTAAAAGAATTTGTTTCTAATTCTATTAGGAAGGCTCTGTCTGTTATTCCTCCTTCCAGTAAACGTAAAAGGTCTTTTAAAACTTCTCATATTTCAGATGAATTTTTAAGTGACCGCCATCATTCTGACTTATCTGTTTCTGATGAGGATCTATCTGGTTCAGACGATTCTGCTTCAGATATTGACACTGATAAATCTTCATATTTATTTAAGATGGAGTTTATTCGTTCTTTACTTAAAGAAGTGTTGATTGCATTAAATATGGAGGAGTCTAGTCCTCTTGATACTAAATCTACTAAGCGTTTAAATTTGGTTTTTAAACCTCATGTAGTTATTCCAGAAGTTTTTCCAGTTCCTGGTGCTATTTCAAAAGTAATTTCTAGGGAATGGAATAGTCTGGGTACTTAATTTACTCCTCCAAGGTTTAAGAAATTGTACCCTGTGCCATCTGATAGATTAGAGTTTTGGGGAAAAATCCCCAAAGTTGATGGGGCTATCTCTACTCTTGCTAAACGTACTACTATTCCTAAGGCAGATAGTACTTCTTTTAAGAATCCTTTAGATAGGAAGCTTGAATCCTTTCTAAGGAAGGCTTATTTATGTTCAGGTAATCTTCTTAGACCTGCTATTTCTTTGGCTGATGTTGCTGCAGCTTCCACCTTCTGGTTGGAGGCTTTAGCGCAACAAGTGTCAGACCATAATGCTTATAGCATTGTTAAACTTCTTCAACATGCTAATAACTTTGTTTGTGATGCCATTTTTGATATCATTAGAATTGATGTCAGGTATATGTCTTTAGCTATTTTAGCTAGAAGAGCTTTATGGCTTAAATATTGGAATGCAGATATGACTTCTAAGTCAACTTTGCTCTTTCTTTCCAAGGTAATAAATTATTTGGTTCACAGTTGGATTCTATAATTTCAACTGTTACTGGGGGGAAAGGAACCTTTTTGCCTCAGTACAAAAAATCTAAAGGTAAATATAGGGCTGCTAATCGTTTTCGTTCCTTTCGTCAGAATAAGGAACAAAAGCCTGACCCTTCCCCTAAAGGAACGGTTTCCGTTTGGAAACCTTCTCCAGTCTGGAATAAATCCAAGCCTTTTAGAAAGTCAAAATCAGCTCCCAAATCCGCATGATGGTGCGGCCCTCATTCCAGCACAGCTGGTAGGGGGCAGGTTACGATTTTTCAAAGATATTTGGATCAATTCGATTCACAGTCTTTGGATTCAGAACATTGTTTCACAAGGGTACAGAATAGGTTTCAAGGTAAGGCCGCCTGTGAGAAGATTTTTTCTCTCACGCATTCCAGTAAACCCAATGAAGGCTCAGGCGTTTCTGAAATATGTTTCAGACCTAGAGTTGGCTGGGGTAATTGTGCCAGTTCCAGTTCTGGAACGGGGTCTGGGGTTTTACTCCAATCTATTCATTGTACCAAAGAAGGAGAATGCCTTCAGACCAGCTCTGGATCTAAAAATATTGAATCATTATGTAAGGATACCAACATTCAAAACGGTGACTATAAGGACTATTCTGCCTTTTGTTCAGCAAGGGAATTATATGTCTACAATAGACTTACAGGATGCATATCTTCATATTCCAATTCATCCAGATCACTATCAGTTCCTGAGATTCTCTTTTCTAGACAAGCATTACCAGTTTGTTGCCCTTCCGTTTGGCCTAGCAACAGCTCCAAGGATCTTTTCAAAGGTTCTCGGTGCCCTTCTCTCTGTAATCAGAGAACAGGGTATTGCGGTATTTCCTTATTTGGACGATATCTTGGTACTTGCTCAGTCTTTACATTCTGCAGAATCTCATACGAATCAACTTGTGTTGTTTCTTCAAAGACATGGTTGGAGGATCAATTTACCAAATAGTTCATTGATTCCTCAGACAAAAGTAACCTTTTTGGGCTTTCTAATAGATTCAGTGTACATGACTTTGTCTCTAACAGAAAAGAGACGTCTGAAGTTGGTTTCAGCTTGTCGAAACCTTCAGTCTCAATCATTCCCTTCGGTAGCTTTGTGCATGGAAATTCTAGGTCTCATGACTGCTGCATCGGACGCGATCCCCTTTGCTCGCTTTCACAGGAGACCTCTCCAGCTTTGTATGCTGAACCAGTGGTGCAGGGATTATACAAAGATATCACAATTAATATCCTTAAATCCCGATGTTCGATCTTCTCTGACTTGGTGGTTGAATCACCATCGTCTAATTCAAGGGGCCTCTTTTGTTCGTCCAACCTGGACTGTAATCTCAACAGATGCGAGTCTTTCAGGTTGGGGAGCTGTATGGGGATCTCTGACAGCGCAGGGGGTTTGGGAATTTCAGGAGGCAAAATTACCAATCAACATTTTGGAACTCCGTTCGATTTTCAGAGCTGTTCAGTTCTGGCCTCTTCTGAAGAGAGAATCGTTTATTTGTTTTCAGACAGACAATGTCACAACCGTGGCGTATGTCAATCATCAAGGTGGGACTCACAGTCCTCAGGCTATGAAGGAAGTATCTCGGATACTTGTATGGGCGGAATCCAGTTCCTGTCTAATCTCTGCGGTTCATATCCCAGGTGTAGACAATTGGGAAGCGGATTATCTCAGTCACCAGACGTTACATCCGGGCGAATGGTCTCTTCACCCAGAGGTATTTTTTCAGATTGTTCAAATCTGGGGACTTCCAGAAATAGATCTGATGGCCTCTCATCTAAACAAGAAACTTCCCAGGTATCTGTCCAGATCCAGGGATCCTCAGGCGGAAGCAGTGGACGTGTTGTTGCTTCCTTGGAATTATCAACCTGCTTATATCTTTCCGCCTCTAGTTCTTCTTCCAAAAGTGATTTCCAAAATTCTAATGGAACGTTCGTTTGTATTGCTGGTGGCTCCAGCATGGCCTCACAGGTTTTGGTATGCAGATCTCATTCGGATGGCAAGTTGCCAACCTTGGACACTTCCGTTAAAGCCAGATCTTCTATCTCAAGGCCCATTTTTCCATCAGGATCTCAAATCATTAAATTTGAAGGTATGGAGATTGAACGCTTGATTCTTAGTCATAGAGGTTTCTCTGACTCAGTGATTAATACTATGATACAGGCTCGTAAATCTGTGTCTAGAAAGATTTATTATCGAGTCTGGAAGACTTACATTTCTTGGTGTTCTTCTCATAAATTCTCTTGGCATTCTTTTAGAATTCCTAGAATTTTACAGTTTCTTCAGGATGGTTTGGAAAAGGGTTTGTCTGCAAGCTCTTTGAAAGGTCAAATCTCTGCTCTTTCTGTTCTTTTTCACAGAAAGATTGCTAATCATCCTGATATTCATTGTTTTGTACAGGCTTTGGTTCGTATTAAGCCTGTCATTAAGTCAATCTCTCCTCCTTGGAGTCTTAATTTGGTTCTGAGGGCTTTACAGGCTCCTCCGTTTGAACCTATGCATTCTCTGGATATTAAATTACTTTCTTGGAAAGTGTTGTTCCTTTTAGCCATCTCTTCTGCTAGAAGAGTTTCTGAGTTATCTGCTCTTTCTTGTGAATCTCTTTTTCTGATTTTTCATCAGGATAAGGCAGTGTTGCGGACTTCATTTAAATTTTTACCTAAGGTTGTGAATTCTAACAACATTAGTAGAGAAATTGTTGTCCCTTCATTGTGTCCTAATCCTAAGAATTCTCTGGAGAGATCTTTACATTCTTTGGATGTAGTAAGAGCTTTGAAATATTATGTTGAAGCTACTAAAGGTTTTAGAAAGACTTCTAGTCTATTTGTTATCTTTTCTGGTTCCAGGAAAGGTCAGAAGGCTTCTGCCATTTCTTTGGCATCTTGGTTAAAATCTTTGATTCATCATGCTTATGTAGAGTCGGGTAAGTCCCCACCTCAAAGGATTACAGCTCATTCTACTAGGTCAGTTTCTACTTCCTGGGCTTTTAGGAATGAAGCTTCTGTTGATCAAATTTGCAAAGCAGCAACTTGGTCTTCTTTGCATATTTTTACTAAATTCTACCATTTTGATGTTTTCTCTTCTTCAGAAGCAGTTTTTGGTAGAAAAGTACTTCAGGCAGCTGTTTCAGTTTGATTCTGCTGCTTATTATTTCATTTTTTTGATTTGGGTTGTGGATTATTTTTTCTGCGGAATTGGCTGTCTTTATTTTATCCCTCCCTCTCTAGTGACTCTTGCGTGTAAGTTCCACATCTTGGGTATCTGCTATCCCATACGTCACTAGCTCATGGACTCTTGCTAATTACATGAAAGAAAACATAATTTATGTAAGAACTTACCTGATAAATTAATTTATTTCATGTTAGCAAGAGTCCATGAGGCCCACCCTTTTTTGTGGTGGTTATGATTTTTTTGTATAAAGCACAATTATTCCAATTCCTTATTTTTTTATGCTTTCGCTCCTTTCTTATCACCCCACTTCCTGTCTATTCGTTAAACTGAATTGTGGGTGTGGTGAGGGGTGTATTTATAGGCATTTTGAGGTTTGGGAAACTTTGCCCCTCCTGGTAGGAATGTATATCCCATACGTCACTAGCTCATGGACTCTTGCTAATTTGAAAGAAATTAATTTATCAGGTAAGTTCTTACATAAATTATGTTTTCATTCGCTACAAGCAAGATTTTTGGGGTTTAGCCGTAGTCCGTAATCTCTTCAGTAGGGCAGTGGTGGCTTTAAAGCAGTTAGGAACTTTAAGGTGGACCTTGCTGCATTTTCCTAACATATATGCTGCCCTAGTATAGAAAGCCAGAGTAGGTTTACTCTGTTCTTTCTTTTTTACACAGGTCTCTGTAAGGAGTATGTGTCCTTTCATGCCTTGTGAGCTGTCTCTCTGCCGGACAGCTAGATTGCAGGTAAGTGCATTCTTGTCTTCTAGGTGAAGGCTTGCACTTAACAATAATATGTCTACAATAAATTCTGGGGACACCTTTATCCTTGTTAAGGATTTCATTTTGGCAGAACACAGGCACTGACAGTGAGAGACTGAAGGGTTAATTGGGAAGGATTAACCTGCTTATGTTTTTTGGCTCAATTATTTTTTATTGAAGTATGTTTAAGTTTTTTACTTTTCACTTTGTGAGGAGGGTCATTTTTAGCCCTGCATTTCATTATGGGCTAATAGAGCCCTTCCGGATAATAACACTTTCAATATATATTATATAAATATTTTTTATTATTATTTTTTTTAATGGATGTTCATGTGCTAATATATTTTTGTTATGCTTTTGGGTTGCATCTATTCATCAGTAGAGCTGTAGAGATGTTGCATATCGGTGGCCAACATACGGTTATTTTGTGCTATAAATTATTCAATTCCACAAATGAATCCAACAGCAATTCTTTAACCCCTTAATGACCACAGCACTTTTCCATTTTCTGTCCGTTTGGGACCAAGGCTATTTTTACATTTTTGCAGTGTTTGTGTTTAGCTGTAATTTTCCTCTTACTCATTTACTGTACCCACACATATTATATACCGTTTTTCTCGCCATTAAATGGACTTTCAAAAGATACCATTATTTTTATCATATATTATAATTTACTATAAAAAAATTATAAAATATGAGGAAAAAATGAAAAAAAACACACTTTTTCTAACCTTGACCCCCAAAATCTGTTACACATCTACAACCACCAAAAAACACCCATGCTTAATAGTTTCTAAATTTTGTCCTGAGTTTAGAAATACCCAATGTTTACATCTTCTTTGCTTTTTTTGCAAGTTATAGGTCCATAAATACAAGTAGCACTTTGCTATTTCCTAACCACTTTTTTTCAAAATTAGCGCTAGTTACATTGGAACACAAATCTTTCAGGAATCCCTGAATATCCATTGACATGTATATATTTTTTTTTAGAAGACATCCCAAAGTATTGATCTAGGCCCATTTTGGTATATTTCATGCCGCCTTTTCACCGCCAAATGAGATCAAATAAAAAAAATTGTTCACTTTTTCACAAATTTTTTCACAAACTTTAGGTTTCTCACTGAAATTATTTACAAACAACTTATACAATTATAGCATAAATGGTTGTAAATGCTTCTCTGGGATCCCCTTTGTTCATAAATAGCAGACATATATGGCTTTGGCTTTGTTTTTGGTAATTAGAAGGCTGCTAAATGCCACTGCGCACAATACGTGTATTATGCCTAGCTGTGAAGGGGTTAATTATGGAGCATGTAGGGAGCTTCTAGGGTTAATTTTAGCTTTAGTGTAGTGTAGTAGACAACCCCAAGTATTGATCTAGGCCCATTTTGGTATATTTAATGCCACCATTTCACCGCCAAATGCGATCAAATTTAAAAAAACGTTAAATTTTTCACAATTTTAGGTTTCTCACTGAAATTATTTACAAACAGCTTGTGCAATTATGGCACAAATGGTTGTAAATGCTTCTCTGGGATCCCCTTTGTTCATAAATAGCAGACATATATGACTTTGGTGTTGCTTTTTGGTAATTAGAAGGCCGCTAAATGCTGCTGCGCATCACACGTGTATTATGGCTAGCAGTGAAGGGGTTAATTAGGTAGTTTGTAGGGAGCTTGCAGAGTTAATTTTAGCTTTAGTGTAGAGACCAGCCTCCCACCTGACACATCAGACCCCCTGATCCCTCCCGAACAGCTCTCTTCCCTCCCCCACCCCTAAAGTCTGCCAGTACTAAAATATTTTTTTTAACGTATTTACATATGCTGCTGTGTAGGATCCCCCCTTAGCCCCCAACCTCCCTGATCCCCCCCCAAACAGCTCTCTAACCCTCCCCCTCTGCCTTATTGGGGGCCATATTGGGTACCGGCAGTTGTCTGTCAGTACCCAGTTTGCAAAAAAAAAAAAGTTTTTTTTTATTTTGTTTTTTTTCTTACTTTTTATAGCCCTTTTTTACCCAATTGAAATACATATTTTTCTGTACTGTAACAGTTCCCACCCGCTCCCTTCCCGTGTGCGCGCCCGCCCCCACCCTCCCGTCCACCCTCCCGGCCATCCCCACCCACGATCCCGCCCCCCTCCACATCACCAGAGCCATCGATGGCCGCCACCCGCCTCCCACACAGGCTCCCACCCACCAACGAAGTAAGCCATGGATGTCCGGTGCAGAGAGGGCCACAGAGTGACTCTCTCTGCAATCGGATGGCTACAAAAGATTATTGCAGGATGCCTCCATATTGAGGCATCACTGCAATAACCGTAAAGCAGCTGGAAGCGAGCAGGATCGATTCCAGCTGCTTTCCACACCGAGGACGTGCAGGGTCCTCAGGTGTTAACTGCCTTTTTTTTGAGGACGTACCCTGCACGTCCTCAGTCGTTAAGGGGTTAAAGAGATATGAAACTCATTTTGTTTATGATTCAGACACAGCATAGCATTTTAAAAAAGTTTCCAATTTACTTCTATGATCAAAATTGCTTCATTCCCAGAATATTCCGTGTTGAAGAGCTACCTAAGTAGGCGTCTGGAGCACTTTATGGCAGGATATAGTGCTTTTGCAAATGGATAACATTCTTGCAAAACTGCTGCCATATAAGGCTCCAGAAATGGGCCGGCTCCTAAGCATATGTCTCTGCTTTTCAACAAAAGATACCAAGAAAAGGAAGAAAAGTTGATAATAGAAGTAAATTAGAAAGCTGTTTAAACTGCATGCTTTGTCTGAATCATGAAAGAAATATTCTGTGTTTCATATCCCATTAAGTATTAGTGCATTTTAACGGACATGAAACCCACATTTTTTCTTTCACAATCTAGATAGAGCTTGTGATTTTAAACAACTTTCCAATTTACTTTTGTTATCTAATTTCTGTTTGTATCCTGATATCATTTGTTAAAAAAGTATACCTAGGTAGACTCAGGAACTGCTGATTGGTGGCTGCACATTTATGCCTCATATTATTGGCTTACCCAGTGCATGCAGCTAGCTCCCAGTAGTGCATTGCTGCTTCTTCAACAAAAGATACCAAAAGAAGGAAGCAAATTAGATAATAGAAGTAAATTGGAAAGACAAAATTTTGGGTTTCATGTTACTTTAATTTTGGAGCAGTAATTTAGCTTAACAACTAATATTATAAAACACACAGAGACACACACATACATACATACACACACACACACACATAAACACATACACACACAGACACCCACATACATACATACACAGACCATACACATACATACTCACACCCTTACACATAAATATGCACACATACATACAGTACATGCGCACACACACACACACACACACATACATACACACACACAGCACACACATACATACATACACATACATAATACATACACATACGTACCCTTACACATACATACACACACCGTCCCTTACACATATACACATACATACACTCACAGACACACACACATACATATACACACCCTTACACATAAATACATACATACATACACACACCCTTACACATAAATACATACACGTATACAGTATCCCACAAAAGTGAGTACACCCCTCACATTTTTGTAAATATTTTATAATATCTTTCCATTTGATAACACTGAAGAAATTACACTTTGCTACAATGTAAAGTAGTGAGTGAACAGCCTGTATAACAATGTAAATTTGCTGTCCCCTCAAAATAAATCAACACACAGCCAATAATGTCTAAACCGTTGGCAAAAGTGAGTACACCCCTAAGTGAGTACACCCCTAAGTGGAAATGGCCAAATTGGGCCCAAAGTGTCAATATTTTGTGTGGCCACCATTATTTTCCAGCACTGCCTTAACCCTCTTGGGCATGGAGTTCACCAGAGCTTCACAGGTTGCCACTGGAGTCCTCTTCCACTCCTCCATGACGACATAACGGACCTGGTGGATGTTAGAGACATTGCGCTCTCCCCCACCTTTCATTTGAGGATGCCCCACAGATGCTCAATAGGGTTGAGGTCTGGAGACATGCTTGGCCAGTCCATCACCTTAACCCTCAGCTTCTTTAGCAAGGCAGTGGTCATCTTGGAGTTGTGTTTTAGGTCGTTATCATGTTGGAATAGTGCCCTGCGGCCCAGTCTCCAAAGGGAGGGGATCATGCTCTGCTTCAGTTTGTCACAGTACATGTTGGCATTCATGGTTCCCTCAATGAACTGTAGCTCCCCAGTGCCGGCAGCACTCATGCAGGCCCAGACCATGACACTCCCACCACCATGCTTGACTGTAGGCAAGACTTTGTAATGCTCACCTGGTTGCCGCCCCACACGCTTGACACCATCTGAACCAAATAAGTTTATCTTGGTCTCATCGGACCACAGGACATGGTTCCAGTAATCCATGTCCTAAGCCTGCTTGTCTTCAGCAAACTGTTTGCAGGCTTTCTTGTGCATCATCTTTAGAAGAGGCTTCCTTCTGGGACGACTGCTATGGAGACCAGTTTGATGCAGTGTGCGGCGTATGGTCTGAGCACTGACAGGCTGACCTCCCACCCTTTTAACCTCTGCAGCAATGCTGGCAGCACTCAAACGTCTATTTTCCAAAGACAACCTCTGGATATGATGATGAGTACGTGCACTCAACTTCTTTGGTCGACCATGGCAAGGCCTGTTCTGAGTGGAATCTGTCCTGTGAAACCGCTGTATGGTCAGCTCAGTTTTAGGGTCTTGGCAATCTTCTTATAGCCTAGGCCATCTTTATGTAGAGCAACAATTCTTTTTTTCAGATCCTCAGAGAGTTCTTTGCCATGAGGTGCCATGTTGAACTTCCAGTGACCAGTATGAGAGAGTGTAAGAGCAATAACACCAAATTTAACACACCTGCTCCCCATTCACACCTGAGACCTTGTAACGCTAATGAGTCACATGACACCGGGGAGAATTGGACCCAATTTGGACATTTCCACTTAGTGGTGTACTCACTTTTGTTGCCAACGGTTTAGACATTAATGACTGTGTGTTGAGTTATTTTGAGGGGACAGCAAATTTACACTGTTATACAGGCTGCACACTCACTACTTTACATTGTAGCAAAGTGTCATTTCTTCAGTGTTGTCACATGAAAAGATATAATAAAATATTTACAAAAATGTGAGGGGTGTACTCACTTTTGTGGGATACTGTACATACATGCACACACACATATATATATAAATATATATATATATATATATATATATATACACACACACAGACAGACACACAGAAACGCACACATTCACACACACAGACCACAACAAACCTAAAAATAACAAATTGTTTAAGCATATTTATGCAATTTCCCACTGCTAGGATGTATGTTTTTATAATTTGTTTTCTTTACAAATTTGACTGTAACTCAAACAAATATCATCACTAGCTCACTGATAACATGATATGGGTTTAGCTAGTGTTTTCACCAAGATTCCTGTTGGTGATGAAAACTGGGTGTGATTAGCTGTCTTATATTGGAATGTATTAGGGGATTATTCTTTCAAGAATCTATATTTATTACTCATAGATGAGATTAGCGCTGGGATTTCTATCATTGTACTGTACACAATGACCAGATTTATTACAAGGGAAAATGTTTTTATTTTATTTTTTTTAAATAGGGACTAAAAAAATAAAACTGCATTTTTTTGAGAGAAGAATGTGTTTTGGGATTTTGTTGGAATTCATTCTTCTAAAATTCAATACAGTTTTTGGAAGGATTTTTAAAAACAAAATCAAGCAGTGTGAGAATTCACATGATAGTGGGAGTTAGACACAGAGGGCTAGATTACGAGTGGTGCGCTAACTGTTGCGCGAGTGAAAAGTGGTATATTACGGCTCTTTCCATGCATCAGAAGTAATGTGCCTATTACGTGTTGAAAATAAATGTGTTAGCTTGAGCGCAATTGAATTAAACACACGTCGGGAGAGTGCAATCAGAGCTCTTTAACTGTTACTCTCAACAAAAAGTGGGGGGAAAGCATCAAGAATACATTTATAAGTACAGTTACACTCATAATAACACTATCTGATAAAAATATATAAAAAAATATATTGCATAAAAAAGTTATAAGTGCTCAAATGTAGTTATGAGGTCAAATATAACACATAAATAAATATCTATACACACACACGGGCGGGCGCACACACACACACACACACACATATATATATATATATATATATATATTGAAACCCTTTGCAGTCAAATAGCTGAAAATATGTCAAATCAAATGTATGCAATATTCATATTTAATAAGGTTATTCTTTGTATGTCTGAGGAAGGGGTTAAAATCCCCGAAAACGTTCACATTGGAATAAAATAACGTGGAAAATCTTATTTTTCCTGTACATTTTTTCTGCTGCACCCCGGGTATTGAACATTAAATTGTGGAATCTGAAGTGCTGGTCTGTTGGCAAAAGTGTGTGTGGGTGTGGGTGTGTGTGTGTATATATATATATATATATATATATATATATATATATATATATATATATATATATATATATATATATATATATATATATAATTGTATATTATCATATATATATATATATATATATAGTAACATAGTAGATGAGGTTGAAAAAAGACCGAAGTCCATCGAGTTCAACCTATACAAATATAAAATACTTACAAAAAGCTCCAGTTAAACTTAAATAATCCCACTAAAAGATGACCCATTTAATACAAGCAATCATATCCATGAATTTTGTTTCGAGACAGAAATGTATCCAAACAATTTTTAAATGTATCTAGGGTATTAGCATTCACTACCTCCTTTGGTAATGAGTTCCACAATTTTATTGCTCTTACAGTGAAAAAACGTTTCCGTTGCAGGAGATTAAATCTCCTTTCCTCCAACCTAAAATTGTGACCTCTTGTCACAAACAATTTTCTTGGAATAAACAGAGTTTCTGCCATCTCTGTATATGGGCCTTGAATATATTTATATAAATTAATCATGTCACCTCTCAAGCAACTTTTTTCTAATGAAAACAGACTCGGTTTGGCTAGCCTCTCCTCATAGCTTAAATTCTCCATTCCCCTTTATTAGCTTTGTGGCCCTTCTCTGAACTTTTTTTTTTTTTTTTTTTTTTTTATAATTTTTATTGAGGTATAAAGTTGGCATACAAACAAGAGAAAAAAAAAAAGAAGATTGCAGCAGTATACAGCAGAAATCTAGAATGGCTTACAACAGGGTACAATGTGTGAATTCTAGTTTGATAAACATTACATGTTGTCTCAATCACTCTAAGCCATATGGAAAACACCTTCATCTGCCACATGAATAAAAGACAAATAATACAGTATTTCACAGAAATGCCAATAAAAGTATAGAACCTTCATATTTATCTAAGTGGCCGCTCTTGGGCCTCATAACAAACAGTATTAAACAGCTATAACAGAAGGTTGCTCCAAGAATAAGAGGCCCCTTTTGGACCCCATCATGAAAACCTCAGAATTTTTGTATAATTGAGCTATAGGATTGGTATGAAACTCTCTTAATTAGATAAATTTAACAGGGTGGTATAATATTAGAAAGCTGTAAGTAAGACTCTGCAAAAGGTAGTACTAAACAATCCTGCACAGTTAGGGGGGAAAAGTAATGCTAATATAATTCTGTAGTACCAGGTGTAATTGTAAAAAAAAAGGGGGGAAGTAAGGTGTAGTATTAACGAGAGAAACCACATAATTCACTCTCCTAGAAATAGGAGATATATTAAGGGGGGGGTGAGGGGGAGGTGGGAAGTTACATACGGCGGACAAATTGTAAAAGTTATGTTAAGCGCCACCACAAGTCCGAGAGATGCACATTGTAAAGATGTTGGGATGGGGGAGGTGGTTCTTGAAGAATAGTGGGTAACTCCTATTCTCATTATGTATTAGGTTAGTGTTATATCTGGCTCAAGAGAGCCACAAATTCCATGTCAGCAGGGCTGATATAGTATGTAGAGCTTAGTCAAAATAGGGTGCATGACAAAGGTATAAATGATAATATTAACTCAGGGCCTGCCTGCATTAGAGGCGTTGTGGTAAACTTCTAGCTGGGACTATTTATCTCAATATATCTATATGCACCTCAGCAAGCTGAAAATTTGCACTCTTAACTATGAACTAGACCTGAGGAGCACTTAGTAAAACACATGCGGTCTAAGCCGCCCAACCCAATGATAAAGAGATTATAACTTCTAATCTCATTTCAGATCAGCAAGGCTCCAAATAGTTGGGAGATTAAGTTAAGTTAGTCTCAGTAAATATTAGCTAATAACAATAGGAGGGACAGTAGTATAAGAGGGGGGATAAACAATTAGAACTTATAGAGCAGCTATAACACTGTACTTACGAAATGTGCAGGCGGAGCCTCGGCCACTGGCCACGCCCGCGCTGTAGGAAATGATAACACAGCACTCAAAGTGTAATGTCCCCAAAGGAATTATGGTAAATGCATACTTGGGTATGAGAAAAATGAATGTCACACCTAAACATTGAGCATGCTCATAGGAAACAAAATATCACTTCACAAATAAAATAGAGCATATTATTGGTATGAATCTGAGGCTTTTCCTAATGGATTAATGATAAATAGTAACTCCATTATTTAACTAGGATTGTAAAGACACAATACAGATGTAAAATAAGACAGTCAGCTATGATAACGATATTTTGAGTCAGACCAGGAGACTAGATGCACATAAGTCATTAACACACCAGCTCAAGATAATATGCTAAGAGACCCTAAAACATTAGTAGGATAAACATTGGGTATGTAGAGGCAGAGGAACTGTGTTTATATAGGTATTAAATATACAAATTCATGTGAAAGGTGTCCAGGCACACGAGCAGCATATAAGCATAGACTAGAAGTTCACCCTACCAATGCCTTTATAAACCTTTTAAAACATTCAACTTGGGTGCAAAATGAACTGTTGTGGCCCATACACAGTCCAAAGTCTAGCGGAAAGAGGGTGTAAAGAATCTCTCCCGGAAAGATCTGCTGCTATCGGCTTTATGGGACGGTTGCAGTCCAGATGTTAGATGCTAAGGACACTAATAGAAAATCCTATCTCTTCTTAAAGCATACCTTTTCCAGGGTCATATGGAGCGTATCGTGTCTTGAGAAAGTCCAGAGCACCACCGGGGTCCCAGCCTCTCAGGAGGGATAAGATTGCGCAGAGTGCTATATGGATCCGTAATGAAGCTAGCACGGTAATCGATGAGGCATGTGAATTTATCACTTCGGGATGTACGCTGTACAGCTCTGGGGACCTACACCTATTTACTTGTGTTTGTGCCGCAATCACCTGTGGGTACAAGTCAACATATCCAAGCGCTGTATTTAAGATCGCGCCATCTGGAGGTATAGGTTCTGAGGGCGCTGGTTGTCTAACCTTACTGGGTTTGTCCTCAGAGTCTCTCCAAAGCAGGTGAGCCGCTGTAGATCTGCTCTCCACTCCCAAACTCTTGCGTCTAGGAGATGAGGGACGCCGGGGTCCTGAAGCGCTGTACCCTCCGATAGCAGTCATATAATTGGGTGTGTGGTCAGCATGGCCCACGAGCGGGACATCTACCCGCTGGGGCGCTAGGATGGTTAGGCTTTCAAACACCCCACAACACCCCTCGATGAAAGTAAAAATGTCTTCCATAATTTGCTCCGCTGTCTGCATATTTAGAGGTAGTGGAGGGTGCCGGGCTTGAGAGTAATACTAAAGAAACAGGCCCAAGATGGCCGACCCCAGAGCCGCTTGGTGATGAAAATGTCCCAAAATCATGAAATTAAGGTAGTTTAGTGAAGCTCTCATAAGGATCAATTGTGCAAGTTACTTATGCCAGTCAGTCTTGATGAAGGACCAAAGATTTAACCTGGAACAGGCTTTCATAGAGTTATTTACAGATGTTATAGTCACAGCTCCTGAAATGTGCGACTGTACTGTTTGCTAGTTGGCTCCGCCCCCCCCCTTCTCTGAACTTTTTCTAGTTCTGCAATATCTTTTTTTTGCGATCTGTCCACAGAACTGCACTCTATACTCAAAGTGAGGTCTTACCAGGGTTTTATATAGTGACAGAATTATGCTTTCCTCCCTTGAATCAATGCCTCTTTTAATACATTCTAGTATCTTATTAGCCTTAGAAGCCGCTGCCCTGCATTGTGCACCCATCTTTAGCTTGTTATCTATTACTACTCCCAAATCCCTACACCTCCTCTTTTTGGCTAAATCTTGTCCCATTTAAATAATAAATTGCCTGCTTTTTTTAATTCCAAAGTGTAGAACCTTACATATATATAGGTATAGATATATATTTTCCTTAAAAAACTATATATATATATATATATATATATATATATATATATAAAAATTTGTATTTATGAATAAATAGAACATATTCTATGTGAAGAACATTGAAATGTGAAATATTAATATTTCATGTCGGATTAGCACACTTAAGAAAACATGATTAGGTTGCTCGTGACCTATTGATTTCTATGGGGGAATACATTAACGTGGTCGCAAATTTCGGCTTTTCGCACACGTCGGTTTAACTTTTTACTTTCAACTTGTAATACGCACGCTACCCGAAGCTCGCATAAAAATCCTCCTTCAAGAGAAGTTAACGCAGGAGCGGGATCACAAAGTACTGCTCCACTCATAATCTATCCCAGAGTAAGATAAAATGTTTTTTTTTTTTTTAATTAAATGCTCCATAAAAAGCATTTTATTTATGTACTTTACCTTTTAAAACATTTTCCTTTTTTACATAAATATGGTTGTGTATCCTTATATACTCTCAAATTACTAAATGCGCTCAGAAAATTAAGTGCACACTTCACTCTCTTATGTGCCTAGCTTGTTCATGTTCAAAGTTTGTAGGATCCTGTTCTATGTAGACTGTCTGGATCGAATTGCCAGTTCTATATAGATTTGTCGCTACCACATCTATTAGAAGACTATTTACTGGGGTATATTTATTAAAGTGCGGACGAACATGATACGATGTAGCGTATCATGTCCGCTGCACATCGATAAATGCCGACAGCATACCCTGTCAGCATTTATAATTGCATCAGCAGTTCTTGTGAACTGCTGGTGCAATGCCGCCCCCTGCAGATTCGCTGCCAATCGGCCGCTAGCAGGGGGGGGGCTATTAACCTGATCGTATTCGATCGGGTTGATTTCTGACGGCCGCCTCAGAGCAGGCGGACAGGTTATGAAGCAGCGGTCTTTAGACCGGCGAGCCAAAACACGGGGCATCAAGCTCTGTACGGAGCTTGTTA